>NW_027202888.1:0-136830 GCF_024711535.1 Dipodomys merriami
TAAGTGATTTGAGAACAAACACTGAACACCAAATTAAGGAAGTAAAGAGATTCATACAAGATCTAAAACAGAGCTTCAACAAAGAACTTGAAGCTATAAAAACTGACCAATTAGAAGGAAAAGAGATAAAAAACAAAGTAGAAAGTATTGACAGCAGGTTAGACCATGCAGAAAATCGAATCTCAAGGATTGAAGACAGCCTAGATATTATAGAGAAAGAACATACAACCATCCAAGACAAGCCCAAGAAATAAGATAGGTCTATCCAACACCTGGAAGACACCATCAGAAGGCCGAATATAAGGAAAATGGGTGTAGAGGAGCACCTAGAAAATTAAGTTAATGGTCTAAGAAATTTGATTAACAGGATCCTAGCAGAGAACTTCCCAAACATACAAAAAGATAGGCCTATTCAGATACAAGAAGCTTTTAGATCCCCAAATAGACCAGACCAGAATAGGACATCCCACAGACACATTATAATCCACACAGGATCAACTCAGACCAAGGAAAAGATCCTTAAAGCTGTCAAGGAGAAAAGGTTAATCACCTATAAAGGGAAACCAATTAGAATCACCTCAGATTTCTCAGCAGAGAAAATCAAAGCAAGGAGAGCCTGGAATGACCTATGCCATGCCCTAAGACCAAACAACTATCAACCAAGAATACTGTACCCACCTAAACTCTCCTTCATAACTGAAGGCCAAATAAAAACCTTCCACAGCAAAGAAAAATTGAAACAATACATCTCCACCAAACCAGCCCTACAAAAGATTCTTAAAGATGTCCTACACATAGAAAACCAACAAGACCGCAACAAAGGCCAAGAAACTGCACCCAAACTGAGAATCCAAGAACCTTAGGAAGAACCCAGTTTTCACAGCCCCCAAGAAGGTGGATAACATGGCAGGAACTCCCAAATACCTCTCAGTCCTATCTCTTAACGTTAATGGACTGAACTCTCCAATTATGCGACATAGACTGTCTAGTTGGATTAAAAAACAAGACCCTTCAATATGCTGCCTGCAGGAGTCACATCTTGCCCGTAAAAACAAACACATTTTCAATGTTAAAGGCTGGAACAAAATCTACTAAGCAAACGGCCCTCATAAACAGGTGGGAGTTGCAATCCTAATATCAGATAAAATAGACTTCATATTAAAATTCGTGAGAAGAGATAAAGAAGGACGCTACATACTAATTAAAGGATCTCTCCTTCAGGAGGATATTACAATTCTAAATATCTATTCGCCAAACAATGGAGCACCCAAATTTATGCAAGAAACACTACTTTCCCTCAATTCCCATATAGATCCAAAGACATTAATTGTTGGGGATTTTAACACACCACTCTCCCCACTAGACAGATCAACTCGGCAAAAACTCAACAGAGAAACCGCAGATCTAAACAGCTGCATAGATCAACTAGACTTAACAGACATTTACCGAACATTTCACCCAGCAGCATCAGAATACACGTTCTTCTCAGCAGCACATGGAACGTTTTCTAAAATAGACCACATTTTAGGCCACAAAGCAAACTTGTCCAAATTCAGAAACATTGAAGGTATACCTTGCATTAGCTCTGACCACAAGGGAATAAAATTAGAACTCAACACCAAAAGCCACCAAAGAAAGTCCGGTATCACATGGAGGCTAAACAACACACTGCTGAATCAAGAGTGGGTCATGGAAGAGATTAGAAAGGAAATTCAAATGTTCATGCTATTCAACAAAAATGAACACACAAATTACCAACTCCTCTGGGACACAGCAAAGGCAGTACTCAGAGGCAAGTTTATAGCTCTGAGCTCCTACATCAACAAATTGGAGAGATCGGAAACTAACAATTTAATGACACATCTAAACCTCCTTGACAAAGAGCAGCAAGATAAACCCCAATCCAGCAGACGGAAAGAAATAATCAAAATTAAATCAGAATTAAGTGAATTAGAATCCAAAAAAACTATAGAAAGAATCAACAAAATAAAGAGTTGGTTCTTCGAAAAACATAACAAAAGTGACAGACCCTTAGCAAACCTTATCAGAAAAAGGAGAGAACACACCCAAATTAATAAACTCAGAGATGAGAATGGAAACATCACCACGGAAACAACCAAGATTCAGAACATGATAAGGGAATACTTCTCAAAACTTGACAGAAATGGACCTTTTCTAAGCAAATATTGACATGCCAAAACTAAACTAAGATGAGTTAAACCAGCTTAACAGGCCCATATCAAACATTGAAATAGAAACAGCAATAAGAGACCTCCCAGCTAAGAAAAGTCCAGGACCAGATGGTTTTACAGCGGAATTATACAAGGCCTTCAAAGCAGAGCTAACACCAATACTCCTCCAACTCTTCAATGAAATTGAAAGAGAAAGCTCACTACAGAACACATTCTATGAAGCCATCATAACCCTCATCCCAAAACCAGGCAGGGACTCATCAAAGAAAGAGAACTATAGACCCATTTCTGTGATGAAGATTGATGCAAAAATTCTCAACAAAATTTTGGCCAATCGACTTCAACAATTCATCCAAAAAATCATACACCATGATCAAACAGGATTCATTTCAGGGATGCAAAGCTGGTTCAATATACGCAAATCAATTAATATTATTCATCACATCAACAGGAGCAACAATAAGAACCACATGGTAATCTCAATAGATGCAGAAAAAGCATTTGACAAGATCCAACACCCCTTTATGATGAAGGTTTTGGAAAAATTAGGAATCCATGGAACATTCCTCAATACAATAAAGGCTGTATATGACAAACCTACAGCCAGCATTATACTGAATGGTGAAAAACTAAAGCCATTTCCTCTTAACTCAGGAACAAGACAAGGATGTCCACACTCTCCACTTCTCTTCAATCTAGTTTTAGAATGCCTACCTACAGCAATAAGACAAGATGCAGACGTAAAGGGGATCCAAATAGGGAAAGAAGAAATAAAAGTCTCCCTCTTTGCAGATGACATGATCTTGTATTTAAAGAATCCGATAGACTCCACTCCCAAATTACTCAAGCTGATTCAAAACTTTGGCAAAGTGACAGGTTATAAAATTAACCCCCCAAAATCAATGGCTTTTCTGTATGCCAACAATGAGAAAAGTGTGGCTGAAATTAGGAAAGCAACTCCATTTGTAATAGCCCCACAAAAATAAAATACCTAGGAATTAACGTAACTAAAGAAGTGAAGGACCTCTATGATGAAAACTTTAAAATCTTGAAAAACGGAATCAACACAGAACTTTAAAAATGGCAAAACCTCCCATGCTCCTGTATTGGCAAGATTAACATCGTGAAAATGGCAATATTCCCAAGGCTATCTACAAATTCAATGCGATACCTATCAAAATTCCACACTCATTCTTCAAGGAAATAGAAGAGGCAATCCAAAAATTCATATGGAACAATAAAAGACCCCGAATAGCAAAAACACTCTTCAACGGAAAGAACACTGCTGGAGGAATATCAATACCAAATTTCAAACTAAACTATGAAGCCATAGTAATCAAAACAGCTTGGTACTGGCATAAGAACAGACCTCAGTACCAATGGAATAGAATTGAAAACCCAGAAATGAACCTACAGACCTATAGCCATCTAATCTTGGATAAGGAAGCTAAAACAATAGAATGGAAGAAAGACAGCCTCTTCAGTAAATGGTGCTGGCAAAATTGGTTGACTACATGTAGAAAACTAAATCTAGATCCTTATATATCACCCTGCACCAGAATCAACTCCAAATGGATCAAAGACCTTGAACTCAAAGCAGACACTCTGAAAACATTACAGGATGGAATAGGAGAAACCCTAGGTCTCCTTGGCTCAGGCCGAAATTTTCTGAATAGAGACCCGGAAACACAAAAAATCAAAGAAAGGTTGGACAAATGGGATTGCATAAGGTTGCAGAGCTTCTGCAGAGCAAATGAGATAGCTATCAAGGTCAATAGAAAAGCCACCGATTGGGGGAAGATCTTTACTAGCCATACAACGGACAAGGGTCTCATATCTAAAATATACTTGGAACTCAAAAAATTAAACCACCCAACAACAAATCCTCAAAGAAACAACTGCCCAATAAATAAGTGGGCGAAAGACGTAAAGAGAAGCTTCTCTGAAGAAGAAAGAAGGATGGCTAATAGACACATGAAGAAATGTTCAACATCCCTAGCCATAAAAGAAATGCAAATCAAAACAACATTGAGATATCACCTCACTCCAGTTAGAACAGCAAAAATCAAGAACTCTAACAACAACAGATGCTGGAGGGGATGTGGAAAGAAAGGAACCTTACTTCATTGTTGGTGGGAATGTAAACTTGTTCAACCACTTTGTAAAGCAGTATGGAGGTTCCTCAGAAGACTTCACATAGATCTCCCCTATGATCCAGCAATCTCACTTTTGGGCATTTACCCAAATGTTTACAAACAAGACCACACTTAAGCTACCAGCACAACTATGTTTATTGCAGCATTATTTACCATAGCTAAGATATGGAACCAACCCAGATGCCCCTCAGTAGATGAATGGATCAAGAAAATGTGGTATATATACACAATGGAATTCTATGCCTCCATCAGAAAGATTGACATTGCCCCATTTGTTAGGAAATGGAAAGGCTTGGAAAAAATTATATTAAGTGAAGTAAGCCAGGCCCAAAGAAGCATAGGTCCCATGGTTTCCCTTATTTGCCATATCTAGTATAGGTATGAGTCAAGCGGAAAAAGTCAGATAATGTGATGTTAGGAAAATGAACCCTTAAATATGTATTTTAATTTTTTTCGTTTCTTTCATGCATGTGTTTCTAACGCATTTACAAGATTATTTCTTTGTTGCTTTGTATGTCCCTCCCCCACAGTGTAACCCCCGATTTCACTATATTTGATGTCAGTATAACATGTGGAGTAGATGGGGACAAACAAGTCGTTTAAGGATTCAGGTGGACCTGTTGCAACAATGAAAAGTACAAAATGTCATGTCAAAACCAGCTTTACAATGTCGGTGTGGGTGGGGAGGGGGGTATGATTGGGTGGGGGGAGGGGGGAGGCTGGGAAGGGAGGTGAAGGATGAACAAAGGAGGAGGCTGCAATGCTTGGTAAGAAATGTATGCATTATCCTGCCCATGTAATTGTAACCCCTCTGTACAGTATGTTCTTAAATAAAATAAAATAAAATAAAAATATTGCAATAAAAAGATAGCAACCAAACTAGAAAGAAAGCCAAATAATTGTGGAAAAATATTTACCAGCAATTATCTTGCCCATGTAATTGTAAACTCTCTGTACAGTTTTTTCACAATGAAAACAAAATAAAATAAATATTTGCCAGCAATATATTAGACAAGGTCTAATAGCCATTATATATGATGAACTTAAGAAACTAACTCTTCATAATTCTAACAAACCAATCTTAAAATGGTCAAGGGAGCTAAAGAGATACTTCTCAGAAGAAGAGATAAAAAACAGCAAAGAAACACATGAGGAAATGTTCATAATCCCTGGTTGTAAAAGAAATGCAAATAAAAACAAATCTGAGATACCAACTTACTCCTTTCAGAATGGCCCACATCCTAAATTTAGCCAATGACAAATGCTGGAAGGGATGCAAAGAAAGAGAAACATTACTGCATTGCTGGCGGTAATGTATATTAATACAACCACTTTGGAAAGCAGTCTGGAGGTACCTCAGAAAGCTAAATATTGACATCTACTATGAACTGGTCCTACCACTCCTAGGCATCTACTATGAACAACAGGAACCAGTATACAAAGACACACACCTCAATGATTATTGCAGCACTGTTCACAATAGCCACGATTTGGAAACAACCCAGATGAGCCACTACTGATAAGTGGATCCAAAAATTGTGGTACCTATATACAATGGAATACTATGCAGCCTTTAAAAAGGACCAAATGATGGCATTTGCAGGGAAATAAATGGAACTAGACAAAATTATTTGAGTGAGGTAAGCCAAGAACAACAAGACAAACGGCACAGGGTCTACCTGATATGTGGATTCTAAAGCCAAAATGCAATAAGGTATGACAAAGTAAACAGGACTCGAGAAACAAAGGACAGACACTCATTTTGTTGTATCACCATTAATGACTCCATGTTCTTGACCATGTAGATGGTAGAAATATGCACGCAATGGAGGGAAGCCAGGAGGAGGAACACAATAAGTGGAAAATGGAACAACATACAACAAAGTGGCCCATCAGCTGCACTGGATACAGAAGAAAAATAACTAAGCAACCCAAACACAGTGATGGGAAGGGAGGAATGAGTGGGAAAGAGGGAAAGAAGGAATAGCCTACACTAAGCAAAAGGAAAAAATGTAAACATCATGTGAGGTGGGAAAAATAATTTGGATTGTCAAAGCTCATAGAATTAACAAATTTAGACCATGATAACAATAATTTGCCTTGTCAAGGTTAAAAAGTGTTTGTGACTTTACTAAGTATCACAATTCCACAATACTGTGAAATATGTGAAATATATGCAATCACCTATCTCAATTTTTTCAAAACGTCTGAGAAGGGAAGGGTTATGAGGGATGAGTGACAATGTTGTCAGACACCTTGTATTCATGTACTGTTTTGTAGGATGGGAACTTCTTTGTAAAACTACTTAAAGATAATAATAATAAAAACTGTTTAAAAATAAATAAACATTAGGATGATGATAAAAAAAAAGTTCAAATATAAAATAAGAAATTAAATCCAGTTGGAAGGAAAATTTCTTTGGGGAGAGTAATGTAGTGTATTCTATAGCAAGTCTCACTTCAGCATTAAATTCAAAAGCTAGACCTAAAGTAAATGAAATAAACTAAGAAATTGACTTGAAAAAAGAAAAAAAAGAAACTCCACCCACTCTTCCTTGCCTGGACAGCTGGTGTTTGTAAAACTGCATCATGCCCCTGAATTGGAACCGAAGTGGCAAGGATCTTACTTGGTCGTGCTAACTTCACTGTTGCCTATTATATTAGGACGAAAAACAACATTAGATCCATCAGTCTCTAGTGAAATAGGCAGTCGACCCATATACAGAAAAGGCTACAAGATGGACTGTGCAGACACTCAGAGGGTCCCTTAAGGATAAGACTTACTAAGTGTTAATTAGTAATAACTAGTGTGTTTCTATAATTTACTTGATTACAATTAAATTTACATTTTAAGCCTGTTCATTAGGTGGAGAGATGGGAATTTTTAGGATTTGGTAAGAAGGAATCAAGGTTTTGATTTGACATGAAAACCAGTGGGGGATGTATAAAGCAGCAAAGCCCTAATAATCAGCATGACCCACTAATCAATGTGGCCCCATGTCCTGGCCCACAGGAGTGCATGGGTCATGCCACAAAAGGGGACAGGGCATGCTGCTAGAGGGGTAGGATGTAATCCTCAAATGAGCTGTGAAGAAGTTATTGAGGAATGCGCAGTTCATGAAGTGATGGTTGAAAACTGTTAGGCAAGAGACCCACTGGGTCTGGGAGGGGTTCAACCTATATATAGGCTGCATGGTGAGCGCAATGGAATTGGAGAAAATCAAGTGAAGACCTTGAAGGAAGGAAGTGGTGAGATAGCAGGAGGGGAAAGACTTGGGAGAAGAGGAATTTGAGGGAGTGCAGGAGGAGAAGGATGCCAATTGGCCACCAGGCCAGAGAAGTGTAGGCCTGTGGATAGTGGAGAGGACTAAAGAGAAGAAGGAAGTGATGGAAGGGAAAAAGTTAAATGAAGGACATGTCTATAAAGAAAGAGGGAGCAAGAGAAAAGGAAAAAGCCTTACCTATTGAAGTATGGAGTTTCGAGATGATAATTTGGGGGGATGGTGGTTTGCACACAATTAACTATGTGCAGGGCTGCCCATTGGAGGTCTGAGATTTGGTGTTTGGGGCTGGCTTGTCAATCAGTGTACAGCCCAGGACAAGGTAAATGCAGGCCCATTACTAGCGTAAATAAAGTTATCCTCAATGTGCCTTATTAGATTGTCTTGTGTTTTATGCAACATAAGTATACGAGTTTACAAGTCAATAGTGTCAAAGGCCTCGAATTTTGTAAAATGTTATGAGGTCATAATAGGTTTGCAATATCCAATGGGACAATGATATCACAATGGCAATATGATGTCACAATATCAAGTCATAATAATATTTTGATGTCATAATTAGTTGGTGATGCGATAATGGTGATGAGGTCACAATAGGTTTATGATGTCACAATGGATTGATGATGTCACAATGGCATGCTAGACTTCAATTTTCCTTAACTTCAAATGAGAATATAAATCCAGAATGGGATTGTTATATCTACAAAGTTATGCATTGGCCCAAACGTTATGAACTCCCAATAAGTATGTAATGTCACAATGGATTACAATGTGCATGATATCTGACAAAGTGATGACATAATTTTCATGATATCAGAGTGCATTTCTAATATCACATGTCATACCTGAAATAAGTAAAAAACAGATTATCAGAGCAAAAAGGGCTTATGTATCACAAGGGCATCATGTCAAAGTTATGAGGGGAGGACCAGTTAATGATTTCACACTGGTGATTCTGCTTCGAAGGGTTTGTAATATTACAATGGTATAACTGATCTCAATTGTTAGACCACAATGAATATATGGGTAAACAACTGAATTTTTTTGTCACAAAGGCCATATGCTGTTTCAAAGGTGCTAAGAGGTCATAACTGATTAAAACATCACAATGTGATGGTGATGTCACAATGGTAATGTGATGATGCAATAGGTTTGTGATATCACTGTGGTCATGAGGTCACCCATGGAATAGTGATGTCATTATGAGTTTATAATATTACAATCACATGTCTGATTTCAATTGCTACTAGTTTACAAAGAGGAAAAGAATTCAAGGAAGGAGATAGAAGTCCTAAAACCCACGAGGTTTCTAGCATGTGATGTCATAATAGGTGTGTGAAAACAGAATGGTAGAGTAATATCACAATGTCAATATGATGTCACAATATCATGTCATAATAAAGTGTTAAGGGACTTCTGAGGAAGATGGTGGAGGAGAAGCTGGAAGCTAAACAAGCTTTCTCATAGATAGCAGTTTTAGTGTTCCAGTGAACAGTCCTAGGGTAGAGAATCACACCAAATGTGCCATCACAGTACAGAGAGTGTGTCCAGAAAGGGAAAATCCAGTCAAGGAGACAGATCTGAGCACTTGCTAGTAGCCAAGGCTGCTGTGGCTGCAGCAGCAGCAGCGGCGGCCATAGCCATCATCCCTACAACAGAGAGATCCCAGGACAAAGGTGCCAGACACAGTGGACAGGGGATTCAACTCAACACCAGCAAGAACTGAGAAGGAGCAGATACCTTCATCCTTCAGATTGCAGACCAGAGAGTGCCCAGGTACTAAGATTCTGACATGAGTAGAACCCTGAAATCCTCACTCCTTCTCAGGGAGCAGAGGTGGGAATGCCAGCCCTCTCCCCTACCACCACTGGAGATCTCCATCTTTGATACTGACAAAGGTCCGGCTGAGCAGGTAGCTCCAACTCAGGCCTTGGAAGAAAACAAAAGAGTCATTTTGCAAGTCACAGGAACTAGAAGGGACCTGCCAGGCTCAGTTCCACCCAGGAAAGTCACCCCGCCCAGGCAGAGAGAGCTCTGTCCACAGAGAAGTGACTTTCTTCACCATGTAAACAGAGCCAGAGTCTGTCCCTCCGTGCAGAAGCCTAGACAAACAATTGAAATTCAGTAAACATAAATCCTGAGAATGGCTCAAAGCTGGACTCTATGTCTCAGGAGCTAGCCCCTCAGGGGAAAGCTACTGTTTGCTGAAAGGCCTCAAATCTATCCAGAACCTAGCCTAATCACAGCTTCTCCAAACTAGAGGAAATTGCCATTTCCCTCTTTTGGGATACTCAAAACAGATCTCCCTCCCATTGAACTAGCCTGGGAAGAGGATCACAAAATCCTGCCTAACACAGAGCATTTTCTGTCCAAACAAACTTACTTAAGAAACCAATCAAGCCATAGGAAAACCAAACACCACAAACAGACCAGAGACTCGACCAATAGACTGGTTATGGACACAGGGGAGATACAGGTTCTTCCCATTCCCTGCCCCCCTAAAAAAACTCAAAAAACCAAAGAACTCTTTTATGATTTTTTTTAATTTTAATTTCTGTAAATATTTTCCTCATATTTTTTTGGTGTATGTGTGTATGTGTGTTTAATAAAAAGGACCAAGAGGTCCTTTTTATTGTTTTCATATTTTCTCTTTCTTTTTTGCATGACTTAATTGCTATTCTGCTCATCCCAAGATATATACCTGTTGTCAATTATTACACCTTATCCCCCATTTTGTACATAATTAATACAAAAATTTATTACTCAATTCACAACCTCTTAGGCTTAAATTCTTTACGAGGAGTTTTATTTCCTTATACCTACATAATTTTCTAGTAACCAATATAAAAAATATTTTTTAATTTTTCATGTCTCCTTTCTCTCCTCCCCTCTTCTCGTCCTATTCTTTTCTTCTCTCAATATCATTTCTTTAAACTTACATAAATTGTGTTTCACTTCTTAAATTTGAATTTTTGTTTTTCCATTTTTTCTTTAAAATATCTCTCCTATCATTCTGCCCAATCCATTTCCCTCTCAGAGATTAGGACTTGGTTAAATTTACTCTCCTTTAATCTATCCACATCCCTCTAGTCCTATTTTCCCCCACATTTCTCCCTAAAGCTAATAATTTCTGGTTTGCAAATCCTTCTTTGCTGTTTGTAACCCATTAATCCATGGTTGTCTGATGTTGAATAGCTTGTATTTGTTGAACTATATTGTATTTGAAGCCATTTTGATTGTGCGACTACAGGGCTCTGGTTGATGCTTACCTTAAAATAGTATTCTGGCACAAAATTGGTGTTACTTTCATACCAAATTGGCAGAATAAGCTGGAAGAACACAACAAAAATGGCAAGTCCAGGTGTCTGAACTCCCACTCATGATAATCAGGTGACAGAACAGTTAATGAATAATTCAGAGGAGAGTTATCAAAAGCTCTACAAACACTGCTGGAAAACATGGTGAATGAAATAATTGAAAACTTGCAAAGGAATCAGTGTGAGTATGATAGAGAGCAAGAGGAGGCAAACAAAAATTAATACAGGAATCTTGTGAGCATTAGGGAGCTACTTAAAGATTAAAACAGGAATTGCATAAGCCGGTTGAGATCAGTTAAAGAGAAATACAGGGATAACATGAGAATGCTGAAAACAGTCATAGAGAGTTAGAGGAATTGTGTGAATGTGAGGAAACTTATCAAAGTGTAATACAGGAATTGAGAGAGTGTGATGAGAATAGACGAAGATCAATACAAGCATTCATGGAATTGATAAACAGACAGCTGAAACAATTCAGAGAGACCACAAAAGGAGTGATGAATGGAGCCCAACAGAAGGAAGGGGAGTCCAAGGAAACCATAACCAATCAACTAAGTGATTTGAAAATAAACACTAAACACCAAATTAAGGAAGTAACTTGAAACAATATCTAAAAAAAATCTCCAACAAAGAATTTGAAGCCATCAAAGCTGACCAATTAGAAGGAAAAGAAATAAAAAACAAAGTAGAAAGACTTGACAGTAAGTTACACCATGCAGAATATCGAATCTCGGGGATTGAAGACAGCCTGAATATTTTAGAGAAAGAACATACAATTATCCAAGACAAATCCTAGAAATATGATCTATTCAACACTTGGAAGACACCATCAGAAAGCGAATGTGAGGCTACTGGGAGTAGAGGAGCACCTGGAGACAGAAGTTAATGGTCTAGGAAATTTATTTAACAGAATCCTAGCAGAGAACTTCCCAAACATGCAAAAATATAGGCCTATTCAGATACAAGAAGCTATTAGAACCCCATATAGACCAGACCAGAACAGAACATCCCACCGTCACATTGTAATCTGCACAGGATCAATTCAGACCAAGGAAAGGATCCTTAAATCTGTCAAGGAGAACAGATCAGTCTCCTCTAAAAGGAAAAGAATTAGAATAACCTCAGATTTCTCAGCAGAGATGAATAAAGCAAGAGCCTGGCATGATGTATGCCATGCCCTAAAGATAAGTAAGTATCAGCCAAGAATACTGTTCCCAGCTAAACCCTCCTTCATAACCAAAGGTCAAATAAAAAGAGTCCATTGCAAAGAAAACTTGCAACAATAAATCTCCACCAAACCAGCTGTACAAAAGATATTTAAAGATGTTCTACGCATAGAAAATAAACAAGACCACAGTAAAGGGTGAGAAACTGCATTCAAGGGAATAAAATTAGAACTCAACACCAAAAGCCACAAATGAATTCCTGTAACACATGGAGGTTGAACAACACACTGTTGAATCACAAATGGGTCAGGGAAGAAATTAGAAAGGAAATACAAATGTTCATGATATTCAACAAAAATAAACACACAAATTACCAGCTCCTCTGGGACACAGCAAAGGCAGTACAGACAGGCAAGTTTATAGCTGTGATTTCCTATATCAATAAATTAGAGAGATCTGAAACCAACAATTTAATAAGACATCTGAACCTCCTTAAAAAAAGCAGCAAAGATAAACCCCAATCCAAGAAATGGAAAGAAATAATGAAAGTTAAATCAGAATTAAATGAATTAGAATCCAAAAACACCATATAAAGAATCAACAAAACAAAGAATTGGTTCTTCAAAAAATTTAACAAAATTGATAGACCCTTAGCAATTCTTACCAGACAAAGAAGACAAGACAACCAAATAAGCTCAAAGATGAGAATGGAAACATCACCACAGAAACAACCAACATTCAGAACATTATAAGGGAATACTTCTCAAACCATTATGCCAATAAGTTTGAGAACCTGGCAGAAATGGACATTTTCCTAGCTAATATCGACTTGCAGAAACTCAAACAAGATGAGATAAATCAAGTAACATGACCATACAAAGCATAGAAATAGAAAGAGCAATATGAAACCTCCCATCTAAGAAAAGCCCAGGATCAGATGGATTTAAAAAGGAATAATACAAGGCCTTCAAACCAGAGCTCACACGAATACTCCAAAAAATCTTCAATGAAATTGACAGAGAAAGTTCACTACAGAAATCTTTCTATTAAGCCATCATAATCCTCATCCCAAAGCGAGGCAGGGACTCATCAAAGATAGAGAACTACAAACCCATTTCTTTGATGAACATTGATGTTACACACCTCAACAAAATTTTGGCCAATCGACATCAACATTTCATCCAAAAACTCACACACAACAATCAATCAGTATTTATTTCAGTGATGAAAATCTGGTTCAATATATGCAAATCAATTAATGTAACTCATCACATCAATAGGAGCAAGAATAAGAACCACATTGTTATCTCAATAGATGCAGGAAAAGCATTTGAAAAGATCCAACACCCCTTTATACTGAAGGCTCTGGGAAAACTATGAATCCAGGGAACATTCCTCAATACAATAAAGGCTGTATATGACAAACCTACCTCCAGCATTATACTTAATGGTGAAAAACTGAAGCCATTTTCTCTTAACTTAGGAAGGAGACAAGGATGTCCACTCTGTCCACTTCTCTTCAATCTAGTATTAGAATGACTATCTACAGCAATAAGAAAAGATGCAAATAAAAAAGGGATCCAAATAGGGAAAGATGAAGTAAAATTCTCCCTCTTTGAGATGACATGATCTTGTATTTAAAGAATCCCATGGACCCACTCAGCAATTACTCATGATGATTCAAAATTTTGGCAAAGTAGCAGGGTACAAAATTAACTCTCAGAAATCAATGACTTTTCTGTATGCCAACAATGAGAAAAGCGTGGCTGAAATTAGAAAAGCAACTCCATTCATAATACCCCACAAAAAATAAATTACCTAGGATTTAACTTAATCAAAGAAGTGAAGGATCTTTATGATGAAAACTTTAAAA
Source organism: Dipodomys merriami (assembly GCF_024711535.1). Taxonomy (NCBI): domain Eukaryota; kingdom Metazoa; phylum Chordata; class Mammalia; order Rodentia; family Heteromyidae; genus Dipodomys; species Dipodomys merriami. The sequence goes on from NW_027202888.1 coordinate 13,985, forward strand.
GGAAATCAAATCAGAACTTATAAAGTGGTAAAAAAAAAAAAAAAACTCCCATGCTCCTGGATTAGAAAGATCAACATCATGAAAATGGTAATACTTCCCAAGGCTATCTACAAATTCAATGTGATACCTATCAATATTCCAAACTCATTCTTCAAGGAAATAGAAGAAGCAATCCAAAAATTCATATGGAACAATAAAAGACCCCGAATAGCAAAAACAATCATCAACAGAAACAACAGTGCTGAAGGAATATCAATACCAAATTTCAAACTGTACTACAAAACCATAGTAATCAAAATAGCTTGGTACTTGCACAAAAACAGACCTCAGGAGCAATGGAATAGAATTGAACACCCAGAAAATGAACACACAGACCTATAGCCACTTAATCTTGGAGAAAGGATCTAAAAAATAGAATGGAAGAAAGACAGCCTCTTTAGTAGACTGTGTTGGCAAATTTGGTTAATCACTTGTAGAAAACTAAAGTTACATCCTTATATATCACCCTGCACCGGAATCAATTCCAAATGGATCAAAGACCTCGGAGTCAAATCAGACACCCTAAAAACATTACAGGACACAATAGGAGATACTCTAGATATCCTTGGAACAGGACTAAATTTTCTTAATAGAGACCCATAAACACAACAAATCAAAGAAAGGTTGGACAAATGGGATTGCATGAAATTGCAGAGCTTCTGCATGTCAAGGGACAAAGCTCGCAAGATCAAATTCTTCACTAGCCATAAAAGGGACAAGGGTCTCATATCTAAAATATACCTGCAACTCAAAAAATTAAATCTCCCAACAACAAATCCTCAAAGAAACCACTGGCCAATAAATAAGTGGGCTAAAGACTTACAGAGAATCTTCTCCGAAGAGGAAAGTAGGATCGCCAATAGACACACGAAGAAATGCTCAGCCTCCCTAGACATAAAAGAAATGCAAACCCAAACAACACTGAAATACAACATCACTCTAGTTAGAATGACTATAATCAAGAACTCTAATAATAACAGATCCTGGACGGGATGTTGGTGAGATTGTAAACTTGTTCCACCACTTTGGAAAGTAGTATGGAGGTTCCTCAAAAGACTCTACATAGAGCTCCTTGATGACCCAGCAATCCCACTTTTGACATTTACCCAAGTGATCACAAACAAGAATATACTAAAACTACCAGCAAAACTATGTTCATTGCAGCATTATTTACCATAGCTAAGATATGGAACCAACCCAGATGCCCCTCAGTAGATGAATGGATCAAGAAAATCTGGTATATATACACAATGAAATTCTATGCCTCCATCAGAAATAATGGCATTTCCCCATTTTTTAGGAAATGGAAAGACTTGGAAAAAATTAAGTGAAGTAAGCCAGACCCAAAGAAATATAGGTCCCATGTTTTCCCTTATTTGCAATAACTAATTTATGTCTGAGACAAGCAGAAACGGTCACATATGTTGATGTTAGGCGAAATGAACCCCTTGGTAAGGACTCAAATTGTTTTTCTTTTCTTTTTTCTAGTGTATTTATAAGATGATTTCTCTGTTGTTTTTTATGTTCCTACTCCACGGTTTAACCCCTGTTTTCAGTATATTTGATGTTGGTATAATTTTGGGAGGGGAAGGGAAAAACAAATAGGGATACAGGGTGACCCATTGCAACAATGACATGTACAAGACATTATGTCGAAAACCAAACTTTATAACTTTGGCGTGGGGTGGCGAGGTGCAAAGTGGGAAATTGGAAGGGATAGGAAGGGGAAACAAAGGAGGAGGCAACAATGATTGATAAGAAATTTAATCATTACCTTATTCATGTAATTGTAAACCCTCTGTGTGTATTTTTACAATAAAAATCATGAAATTATAAAGTAAAAATCCATGTCACTTTTTTTTTGTCGGTCATGGGGCTTGAACTCTGAGCCTTGGCACTGTCCCACAGCTTTTCAGTTCAAGGATACCACTATACGACTTGAGCCACAGTACCATTTCTAGTTTTCAAGAGTTATATTGGAGATAAGAGTCTCACAGACTTTTCTGCCCAGGCTGGCTTTCAACCACTATCCTCAGATCTCAGACTTTTGTGTAGCTAGGATTACAGGCATGAGTCAACAAAGCGCAGATCCAAGACAATTTTTAAAAAACAAGCTTATTGAAACTTCTGGCTTTTTCCAAGAAACAATCTTACTTTATCAGCATTAGTTCATAACTATGAGTTACTTTTAGATGTAACTGTGAGTTTTTCAATAGAATCAAATATGTTTTATTATTACTAAGTATCTCACAAAAATCCACTCAATTATTACATACTATATTACTCACTATTATTGTTAGAGTGTATATTACATATAGTGGAAAGTGAACCATTTCATATAAATTAGTAGATGTTATTTTAGCATTATAAATTCACATCTGTGATTTTAAACGAAGGAATGAAAATTGTTCATGTTAAAATGAAATATGAATGTGTAGTGTGTCCCAACTGAACCTAAAATTCTGAGTTCATACAGACAAAATTATTTTCTTTCCACTAAATACTTTGAAGTAACACTATTAGAAATAGTGAGGCAAGAGGAGGAAGAATAAAATCATGTCAAACAATGTCTCCGTTATTCTGCTAACCCCTCCTCTTTGATGACCTGCCAATTCCCAGTTGTCACAAAGCTTCAAGTGTCTCTCTTAGAATTCTATTTGGAAAAGTTCTCAATCACTGATTCTTTTTGTACTTTCTGTTATATGAAACAAAATATAGACACTAAAACAATTTATATACAATGCACACATATGTTGAAGTCACCACAACTGAAAAAACAACGAACAAAGTAGAACTCCCCCAGGAACAAAAACATGTTGTGTCCAGTTTTTTTGAAAGCACAAATAACTCAAATACATGTTAACTTGGAGTAGAGCCAAAAAGATAACTGTGTCTCAAAAATACGGTTGTGTTATTTGTAATTAAATTCATCTAGATGAACCTAATATAGAAAATCTCTTGAATGGATAAAATTGTTTAAAACAAATGTGACTGTATGAGAATTGAGATCTGCACAAAATTAAAAGAATAAAATAACAAAATCATGACATATTTTAAAAATTCAGAAATGCAATGAAGAAGTCCAATAATATCCATATTGAAAACTGATTCCTACTGATTTAACAAGAAAAAAATATGCAACTATACAATCTGAGCAGTGTACATGAGTCTACATAATTTTAAATTACTCCAAATTACACTTTGTAGAAGACTGAATGTGGGTTATCTAAAGGAAAACTTCAACACATGATATAAATGAACTAAAAATCTCATGAAAAGAGAGAAGTAGTTACTGGAAAATACTAGTTTAATAAAAGGTGGTCAAAATTTTCTAGTACTGAAAAAATTGCACACATATTTAGTTAGATCCAGAAAAAGACCCAAGTTACTTGAGCTGATTTGAAACTTTGGCAAAGTAGCAGGATACATCTGTAACATTTCTATGGATGCTGACTCTGGCAAGGAATTCATTTCCTTTTTGATCTGACAAATAAATATATGAAAGAACATAACTTCTACAACTAAATATCAAGACCTAACTAAACATATAACAAGAAAAGGCATCATGTAAGCCCTATTGCAACTGGGGTAAAATTGAGATACCACTTCACCCCAATTAGAATGGCTATAATCAAGAACTCTAGTAACAACAGATGCTGGACGGGATGTGGACACAAGGGAAACTTCCTACATTGTTGGTGGTAGTGTAAACTTGTTCAACCACTTTGGAAAGCAGTATGAAGGGTCCTCAAAAGACTCCACATAGAGCTCCCCTATAACCCAGCAATTCCACTTTTGGGCATTTACCCAAATGTTCACAAACAAGACCACACTAAAGCTACCGACCAGCACGACTATGTTCATTGCAGCCTTATTTACCATAGCTAGGATATGGAACCAACCCAGATGTCCCTCAGTAGATGAATGGATCAAGAAAATGTGGTATATATACATAATGGAATTTTATGCCTCCATCAGAAAGAATGGCATTGCACATTTGTTAGGAAATGGAAAAACTTGGAAAAAATGATAGCAAGTGAAGTAAGTCAGGCCCAAAGAAACATATGTCCTATAGTTTCCCTTATTTGCGATAACTAGTATATGTCTGAGTCAAGCAGAAAAGGTCAGATTAGTTGATGTTAGGGAAATGAACCCTAAGATATATATTCAAATGTTTTTTTTTCTTTCATGCGATTGTTTTTAACACATTTATAAGATGATTTCTCTGTTGCTTTGTATGTCCCTCGCCACTGTATAACCCCTGCTTTCACAGTATTTGATGTCGGTATAATTTGTGGAGGGGAAGGGAAAAAATAAATCGTTTAAATAGGGATACAGGTGGACCCATTTCAACAATGAGATGTAAAAGTCGTTTTGTCGAAAATGAACTTTACAAATTTGGTGGGGGGAGGATGAATGGGATGTGGGAGGAGGATGGGAAGGGATGGGAAGGTGAAACAAAGGAGGAGGCTACAATGTTTGATAAGAAATGCATTCATTATTTGCCCATGTAATTGTAACCCCTCTGTATAGTATTTTCACAATAAAAAAGATAAATCAGTCATACTGATTCTGTATTTATTGTAAATGTTGATTTTTTAATTAATTATTACCTTTAGTTTGCTATTTTTAAGACATTGTGTTAAATGATGTATAAATTGGTAACTAATTTTGGATGCTTTTGTTCTGAGTGTAATGTCTCACTCCAGTTCCTAACCCGTGAAATGATGTTGATTACAAAAAAAATTCTAATAGCTACTGTTTATAATACACAAAATCTCATAAGCATGACACCATAAGCATTGGTTAACATTTGGATATCAGGGTCTCATGACTGATGAGGCCTATCTGCATGAGTATCATTGTACCTAGATTCCTCAGCCTAAATTTAGCCACTGTTTAAAAATGTTTATATCTTTGTCACCTATCAGAAATTAAGTCTGAATATAAAGCCTAAGGAAAATGATAAAGTAAGAATTTAGCTTTTCTTGATATAAAATAACATTATGCATCATAGAGTAACTCACTGGTTTAAAGTCAACCTATTTCTCCAAAACATTCTAAGTATTTCCTTGAAATGTGTATTATTCTCTTGAAAGGAATGGGGAATGTGAGAAGAGAACTAACCAAGCATTGCCTTCAAATATACATAATTTGGATGTACCGCTACAATTCGCTTTAAGCATTTCTGATAAAAAATGTTTAAATAATTGATTTTCTGGTCAGATATAATATATCCTAGTTTCATATACTAAACTACATTCAGAAAAAAAGTGGCATCTCTATAATATGTGATGCCCAATTCTTAGGTATTTCATCCTGCCTCCATTTAATGAATGTGATTGTTTAAATCCTTCGTAATTTATTAATTAAAATCGATCAGTGTCCTATAATATAATTGTGTATGATTTTATACTAGAATGATTCAAGGAGTGCCCATTCAATCAGGACAAACATCACATTCCATTGGTATTCATATGGATAGGAATGAGTTTCTTAGGCTCTCCTGCCATTTGAAGGTGGCAGGATCAGGATTCGAACTGTGGGCTCCAGCTCCCACCACTTAAACCTGAGGATAGGGAACTCACCTGTCTGTCCAAGAACATCAGCAAGACCAGTGATAAGGCAGACACAAGTGTCTCTCAGCATTCCTCCTTGAAACTTATAAGGCTGTGATAGGAGGATCATGGTCAAAGTCACCCTAGGCAGAAAAGTCATTGAGCCCCCTTTCCTACTTCAATGCCAACAAACCAGAATTCGGGCCGTATGGCTCCAGTTGTAGAGGGCTAGCCTTAAGCAAAAGCAGCTCATCGACTGTGCCCAGATCCTTAGTTCAAGATCTGGGACTGGCAACAAATAGACATACAGAACAATCTGTGCAGCCATCCAGCTAAAGCAGGTCACCCTCAGCAGCCTTTATTTACATTTTATACTGAGGCCAATGCAGGAATGAGCACAAACCAGGCAGGGAAAGAGAAGATGAGGTTTCTTGGAAGTAATCAATATTCAGAAAATTAAACTTGGGAACATAAAATGGTAGCATACTTATGTAAAAACTACCATTACAAAAAATGATGAAGGGGATGGGAATGTGGATTCCTGAGAGTTATTGCCTACCATGCAAGAAGTCCTGGGTTCGATTCCTCAGTAGCACATACACAGAAAAAGCCAGAATTGGTTCTGTGGCTCAAGTAGTATAGAGCTACAGAGAGTGCCAAGGCCTTGTGTTCAACCCAAGAACTGGCAAAGAGATAGCTAGGTAGATAGGTACGTAGGTAGGTAGGTAGATACATAGACACATAGAAACATAGATACATAGATACAAATACATAGATACATAGATAGATACATAGAAAGATGATAGATGAATCTGGTTTTGGATGTCAGGAGGAAAGAAGGGCTTTCGTAACTGTTTTCTACCTTCAAATACAGTGTTACCCTGGAGTTCTTCCTGCTAACAAGGCTAGGGCTCAGATCCTGAGAACTTCATTTGAACCCAGGATGGGTCAATAATGTTTCTTTCCTGCTTCTATAGCTGGAGAACTCTAAGAACATTTAGAGTGCAAGTACTTATCACCAACAGAAACACAGGAAATTCTTGAACTTCTGATATTTCAGCAGTGGAAGTCCGAGTGTCATAGACTTTCCTGCCCTGGCTGGCTTCACCCTGTGATCCTGAGACCTCTGCTAGGATGACATGTGTGAAGTACTGGTGCTCTGCTAGGTTCATAACTGTAATGACATTGACAATACAAGTCAGGGATTATCACAAAGGGTTTGGGGAGCATATTAAGCCTTTCAACAATGGACCTTTCAGAACCCTGTAGGACACAATGTTGTAATGCTAGAGTCTGAAAGTCTGGGCATATGGATTTGCTACACTTGAACCTGGAGCTCTGACTCCAATTCTGGTGTACATCAGCATTCATTTCCAGAGAATGTTCTCCTAATCAGCAAATAGGAAAAGTAAGTTGATTGACCCTCACTTTTTTCCAGTTGTGTGTCTGGAACTCAAACCTGGGCACTGTCCCTGAGCCCTTCAGTTCAAGGTGAACACTCTACCACTTGAGTCATAGTGCCACATGTGGTCTTTTTGTGGTTCATTGGAGATAAGATTCTAATAGGCTTTCCTTGCCTAGGCTGTATTTGAACTGTGGTCTTCAGATCTCAGCCTCCTGAGAAGCTAGGTATCCAGTTGTGAGCCACCAGCATCTGGCCTATTGTTTCGCACAGTCCTGGGGCTTGAACTTAGGGTATGGGTACTGTCTCTGAGCTTCTTTTTCTCAAGGCTAGCGCTCTACCACTTGAACCACTCCACAGCTTCTAGGTTTTTCTGAGTATGTGGCACTGAGGATTCAAACCCTGTCATTCATGCATGCTGAGCAAGCTCTATACCACTAAGCAACATTCCCAGCCCCATCCTTAAAATTTTATCCCGCAACTTGCCTATCCTCAAGAAAAGGCTTCTGAGTGTAAATCATCTAAAAAAATCCCTTAGGAAGTTGTCAAAAGATAAATAAGAAAAAGCTCACACTTGGGAGAGACTCTAAACGTGATGACTGTGACTAATGCCTCCATTTAATCATGTATCATGTTTCAACACTTAAGAAAGTATTAATGAAAAACAAGTCAATGACCTAATTTATTTTGTATAATTTTCTAATAAGTTTACAAAACATAATAAATATTATGTGTATAATAATACTAAATACAATAAACTATAAAATGTATAAAATAAAATAAATACAAAATCAATTAAAATAATAATATGTAATAAACATACACATGTAAATATATAATATATTACACATATATAGAAATATTTTTTCCATTGCAGGTCCTTCATTCAGAACTCTAGCCTGAATTTCTTTTCCTCCAGGACACTGAGCTTTTCGTTCACCCATGGTGCAAAAGAGTTACCTGGAATGTGAGATCAAATTCCAGCAATGATGTAAATACTGCCTCCAGTTCTAAGACAGTGACTAAATTTTTTAAAATCAAGCAGTTATGCTTATTCAGTTCCATACTGAACATTAAGAAAAAGCAGTGTAGAATTTTGTACATCTATTCAGACATTTTTCCCTTACCCCCAAAAGGCTTCTTTGAGCATGACTTTTTTCATTTTTTTATTGTAAAAATATTATACAGATGGGTTCCATTAAATGAGCAAGGCACATTTCCTATTGAACATTGTTGCCTCCTCCTTTGTTTTCCCCATACCATCCCTTCCCTCCCATCTCCACATCTACTCCCCCTGCCGATCTCATTGACTTAATTTTTTTATTTTTGGCTTTGCACAGGGTTTGATCTCAAGTAGTGGCAACTCTGATCTTTCCCTCACATTGCGACACGTTTACCAAGACCCTGAGTTCAAATTCCAGGCTAGGAAAGAAAACTCGCAGAAATTCCAAACCAGGGAGCTTTATTTTTTATTTAGTTAAATGATTAATTAATTATTTAATTTAACCTTTATTTTGCCAACACAGGGGTTGAACTCAGGTCGTGCAACTCTGCCTCAGCTTCGATCGCCCTAGGCTGGAGTACAACCTCTGGACCCATAGCCGATCTTGGGATCCTAGGCCCAGAGGGCTTGCATGAAGAAAAAAAAAAGTAGGATACCACAAAAAGTGGCGAGCTGCATAGGGCTGGGGGTTTACATTTTTTATCTTTACATGATGACCATCCTGGTTCTGAATGACACAGCTGCAATTGGACCTGACCAGCCATTGCTGAAGGCTGGTGAGCTATCAGGGAAACCATAGGCCTACCTGTCAACATAGGCCCTGGGTTCAAATCCCGGTCCTGATACCTACCAATGGCAGGAGATCACAAGAGACTAATTCCTGTGCATAGGAATACCTATTGAAAGAGTACTTCATGCTTCAGTGTAGTCTAAAAATGGATGCAATAATCCTATCATATGGATTGATCTTAATTAATAGTTTATTGAACATGAAAAGAATAATATTCCATCAGTGGCAGTATAATAAATGACTAAGAGTTGGTAGGAACATAGTAGGTTTGATTCAATCATAGACAAACAGATCTGGTGCTCCTTTCCAATATGTATTTATTTGTATACCACCATCTGCCTATCCATGTATCACTGTTTTGGCCAAAACTGGGGCTGGATCTCAGCACTTGGGAACCCCTGACAGCTTCATTGGCTAGAGGCTGCTGTGCTCACACTCATCCATTCATGAATTGGGCCTGCTAGGCCCTGACTTGAGATCCAAGCACTGCCAAAAATATAATCTTGGAGTAAGAAGCCGAGTATGACACATGTTTTCCTTTTCTGGGAGAGTCCTGAGTGTCAGGCATGATGGATATCATATCTACAAATCTGGATGCTGTGATAGGATGTAAACAATGTAATAAATGGTAGTGGTGTCATCAGAGTCAATAAAATAATTGCTAAATAAATGAATAAAACCAGAAATAAAATGAATAACTACACCAAACACAATATGTACTGAATATCTGTATGGAAGTATAATTCCTGTTTTTAAAATGGATATAAAGAGTATGTTTTCCCAGCCTGAAGCTTGAATTCAGACATACGGAACAGGCCTGAATTGCTTGTCTTCAAGCATGGTCAGATTCCTTTCTCTCACAGTGCTGCATATTTACCCAGGACTTGAGTTCAAATACCAGGCCTGGCAGAAAAAATGGCACGAATTGCAAACCAGGGGGCTAATTTTTTTAATGGCGGGTTATTGTGGAAGCGATTGTCCTGCCTGACAACATAGGTTGTGAGGCCTGGAGAAGCAAAAGTTGAGGAGGTGACACCTCCACAAATTGAGCATCTCAGAGGAAGGAGACATGACCCCTTTGCAGGGATCACCACACAGCAGCTCAGTGGCAGACAGAGCTGGAACCACAGGCCTCCTGCCCCATTAGCTGCCACCAGAGCAGGCGTGGGGATGGGAAGTGGGACAGAGGGCATCTGAGAACAAAATCTGCTTCATCCATGACCTGCATGATGACGTGGACTTCCATAGTCCAGCGGATGAGCACCACCATTGATGCAGCCAGCTGTTTGCACACATCTGCACTGTCTTGGAGTCCCTCATGGCGTGTAAAGAGCAGATGTTCATCCTGGATGAACTGTGTCTGGAGAAAGCCAAGCGCGTGTGCTGGCTCTCCCAGGAGAAGATGGAGAAAAGAGAGCTGGGGGAGCTGCTGTCCCTTCTTGCAGGGGAAGGAGTGGATAGAAGGCTCCAGATGCTGGCACAGGATGAGCCTCCACCACTGCAGCTGCTTCAGATGCCTCAGGCTCTGGGGTGGGCAAAATGAGGGAGGAGCAGAAAGGTTTTGAAGAATTGCAAATTCAAGACAGCTTGGAAACTGCCATAGGCAAGGTCTGGGTTCCCGACCCTGTAGATGACTCCCCTATGGATCACATCCTGCACCAGATGCCCCACATCCGGAGCCACCTACAGCTGGCAGGCTTGGTCAAGGAGCGTTCCCTTTCTTTCTTCTGTAGACTGATGTGGATGATGACTCTATGTGACATACTGATTCTCAAAAGCCACGTCAGCCACCAGAAATAAGTGGCCAGGCAGCCTTTGCTCAGGCCTCCATCTGCCGTGTGATGGGAAGGATAAACTGAAGGTCAGGTAGGGCAGAGGCTGCCGGGAAGTGGCCCAAATTCAAGGAACATCTAATAGCCCATTGGTGGCCAGGGAAGAGACCCATATTGTGCTTATCTCAAACAATAAATTGTTTTCAAAGGAAAGAAAAGCCTCCAACAAAGATTTGTTTTTCCATTCCTCTGGCTTGATCTCAGGGCCTGGCCACTGTCCCTGAGCTCTTTTTGGTTAAAGCTGGCAGTCTACCAGTTGAGTGTTTTCTGATAGTTCATCGAAGATAAGAGTCTCACACACTTACCTGCCCAAGCTGGCTTGGCAACATGATCCTCCAGATCGCAGCTTCCTGAGTATCTAGGATGACAGGTATGAGCCCCCAGTGCACAGCTTGTGATGACTTTTGAAGGCATTTTGTCAAGTCTGTGAAAGGAGTCCCAAAGGGCCTGGATAGACCATGACCCAATCAAGGAGCTGGGATGGGGGAAGGCTCATCTTCTAGCCATTCTGTTCTCCAAAATTAAAGATGCCAGTTGGTGTTGTATGCATCAAATACCTAGGCCAACAGCCATCAGGCTTAGTGGGGAATAGGTAGAGAATACCCAAAGATTGCAGTGTAGAAATCTCTGATTTTGCATGCATGTGGTGTGTGTGTGTGTGTGTGTGTGTGTGTGTGTGTGTGTGTGTGTGTGTGTGTGTGTGTGTGTATGTGTGTGTGTGTGTGTGTGTGTGAACTCGGGGCTTAGGCTCTATCCCTGAGTTTTCTTGGTCAAGCCTAGTACTCTGCCACTTGAGCCACAGTCCTACTTGCTTTATGATGGTTAATTGTAGGTGGGAGTCTCAAGGACTTTCCTGTCCAAGGTGGCTTGGATCAAGAGTAAACACAACTCACAGGTACAATCCCCATGGTGGGCAACTCCTGCCCCCTGCTGGCCAGACGTGGAACATGAGAGGCCGTGACATTGTCCTCTAGATTTCAATTGGGGGAAGTGACCAGGGCCAAGCTGACTTTTGCTCACCATGGGTGCTGATGCCAGAGCAGGTCTGTTCCACCCTAGGCTAAGAGAGCGCCAGGAGTCCCGGATCCCAGGGGCACAAGGAAGGGAGAGGTCAGCTCCAGGCTGAGCTAAGAGCCTTTGCCCACAGACACCCCAACTTGGCCTTCCTGATCACCATAAGACCGGTCAAAGAACAACCCCCAAAAAACAAAATTGGAGCTGTGGGTAAAAGTGCTAGAGCTCTAGCATTGAACCAAAGAGATCAGGGACAGAGCCCCCAAGCTTTGAGTTCAAGACCCCCAGCTGACCCTCCCCCATAAAACACAGGTTGGCTAAAGTAAAGTTGTAGGATTTGTGAAGTGTTTCTGAAGAATGGTGATACTAAAAAATCACCCTAATTTTAATGACAGCTGAAATTGTGACATACAGCTATGTGCTGAGTCCTTCACAAGGTGCTGTTTGCTGGGGCCTTCCCACATGGAGTTTTGTGCTGAGTCCTCAAAAAGGTGCTGTTTTCTGAGTCATCCCAAAGGGTGCTATGTGCTGAGTCCCTGAGAAGAGTGGGCCATGCTGGCTTTTTTAAAGGGTGCTGTGTGCTGAGTCCCTTACACAACGTACTATATGATGAGTCCTTCAAAGGGTGCAGTGTGCTAATTCACCCCAAAGGGTGCTGCTATGTGCTGAGCCTTTGAGAAGTGAGGGAGGAGGTGAATTTTTCAAGTGCTTTGTGCCAAGACCTTAAAATAGGGTGCTCTGTACTGTCCTGCAAATAGTGCTCTGGGCTGAGACCTTTGACAGTGTGGTATGTACTGAGTCCTTCCACACTGTGGCATGTGCTGAGTCTTTCAAAATTGTGCTATCTGCTAAGTTTTTTGAAGGGTGCTATGCACTGAGTGCTTTACACAGGGTGCAATGTACTCAGTCCTTCAAAGGGGGCTGTGTGTGTCTTAACACAGGATGCTATGTATTGAGTCCCTGGGAAACAGTGCTGTGTGCTTGAGTTTTTCAAAGCATGCCATGGTCTGAGGCCTTTACACTGTGGGCTATGGATTCCCTCATTCAAAGGATGCTGTGTGCTGAGTACTCTAGACAGTATACTATATACTGAGTCATTCAAAGGGAGCTGTGTACTGAGTCCTTTACACAGGGTGCTTTGGGCTGTTTTTTGAAGTGTGCTGTGTGCTGAGTCAACTCAAAGGGTGTTATGTTCTGATTCCTTGAGAGGCAGTTATCCCCAACAAGCACACACACACAAACACACACACACACACACACACACACACACACACACACACACACACACACACGGGTCACTGTACACCTGCTTGGTGTGTAGAGTGGAGGGGGAAGGAAGAGAGTCTCCTCCCATGGTGGGGCTGAGGGGAGATTCGATCCCCCGGGCAGGTACTGGGGTTAGGGAGGAGTGATGAGCTGATGTGAGGCTACAATTGCGTGGCCTGGAAGCCTTAGGGCCCAGTCAGGGCTGGGCTTGCAGCAGGGTTGGGGGCGGGGGCAAAGGGGAAGGGAGCATGGCAAGGGGAGGAGGGGTAGGACCCAGGGCACACTGTGTTCACAGCGGGGGGCGAGTGCACTCCGTGGGGGCAAGGCAACCCAGGAGAGGCGTGAGGGCAGAGAGAGAGAGAGAGAGAGAGAGAGAGAGACAGAGACAGAGACAGAGACAGAGACAGAGACAGAGACAGAGACAGAGACAGAGAGCAGATCGAAGAGAGCACACACACAAAGGCAAGCAGCTTTATGGGCTGGCGACATCCCAAATCTTAGCGCAGGTCCTGGCGGAAAGCACAGAACATGTGGAGCCTGTGCAGCAGGACATTGCCACAGGCAGCTACTCGGAGGTGTGGTGGCCATGGCAGGCCTGAGTCTGAGGTCCCTGCCCAGGGAGTATGGTGGTGGAGGTGGCTGAGGCGGGGGCAGTATTGGCTGATGAGGAGGAGCAGAGGCCATGTGCAGCCCCCTCCATGCTTCGCAGATGCGAGCCTGCCCACTCCCTGCAGCATCGCATTTCAAACATGGTGTTTTTGGCTCAGACCCATGGTGCCTCTTGAAGTCGCCCAGCAGAGATGGCACGCCCCTGGCTTGCTTGCAGACCCTAGTAGGTCTCAGATCCCGGTCCTTGGACTCTGGGCCTGCATGCCTCTGGAGCCTCTGCCTACAGCTTCTCCCAGTAGCACACATGAGTGGCTGCCCCATGGGCCTGAACCCTGGGAACCCTCCTGCCAAAAGACCATCTCCTGCTGACATGGACCCACCCCTCCTTCCTCCCCTCTCCTGTCCTGCTATTGTGTGCCCCACGCCCCACAGCCTATCATGTCCCTGCCACAAATGTACCCCAGGGTTGGAGAGTGGGAGTGGGTGTTGACCCCGGGATCCCACCTCCACACTAGTAACCGGTGTACGAGGAAATGGGGTAATGCAGGAATGGGTGAGGAGGGGTTGCCACAGAGCTCTTGGCCTGGAACAGTGGGAGCCACACAGCTGCGCATCTGCACCCTTCCTCTCCCTGGTGGGAACATGGTGGCTTTAGTCAGAGGTGGGGAGCAGCACCTCCACACCTGCCTTCTTGGGTCTTTTGCTTTTTGCTGGGGGTGGTGGGTGTTGGATGCAAAAGATAGGCCCTCCTTGCTGTGTGAGCCCTTGTCTTCTGTGCTCGGTCACCCTTTCACCTGAGGAGGGTCACGGAAAAGCCCACTAGTTATGTGAGGGCACTTGGAGTCAGATAGAAGGTGAATATCTGGGAAGAACACACCCCCTCTGACACACATATACCTGATTTGTGCCCCCCACATCAGCTGTCAACAGTTCTCACAGGGTGATCACATTTCAGAGCTCTCCCAACATCTGCTGGCTCACAGTTCATCTGCTCTCCTAGTCCTTCACAAGAATCCCCCAAGTCACCCAGAAGCATCTAGGCTGGAAGTAGGGAGTCTGTCCATGTATGTAGCCTTTAGGACCCCATGCATTTCCCAACACTGCCCCTACCTCAGATCAGAAACCTCTCTGGGACACTGTGACCACCCTGCTTGCTTTTAGTCCTGGCTCTGAGGATCCACCTATCTCAGGACACCTTCACACAGAATCCTGGCCTGGGATTTGGGTGAATGGTGAGTAAATGCTGGTTTTTCCCAAGGGAAAGTGTCTGGCCCTTGAGAAAGGGAGAGGCAGAGTGGTTCTGCGTTATTAGAGCGGTGGTCCTTTGGGTGGGAGCCACTAGTTTGACAAGGGAATCACTGTGCTCCAGCTTGTATCTTGTCCCAGAGGAGGAACCAACAAACTCAGGAGAGACACTGCTGGGTCTATTTGTGTGTTCGTCTATGTGTGTGTGTGCGTATACATGAGAGAGAGAGAGAGAGAGAGAGCGGGATGGAGGGAGAGGGAGAGACAGAGAGGGAGAGAGAGAAGCAGAGAGAGATCATCTTTCTCCTTATACCTGTCTGTGCTCAGGTTGAGTGATCAGTTGGCAAATTACAGGTGCTGCATGGAGGAGTCTTCTGTCACAGGTCTGGATTTATGTGTGTGTGCCTGTGTGTGTGCCTGTGTGTGTGTGTGTGTGTGTGTGTGTGTGTGTGTGTGTGTGTGTGTGTTCGGAGAACAGGGAGAACAATGAAAACATTTAAGTCAATGTGTCTAAAAAGAGCAAAAGCATTTTATATGTATGTGTGTGTGTATTCTAATTTTTTCATCAATGCCAAGTATGAGTGCAGCCATAATTTTTGTTTTCTCCTTGAACGTTTCATGGCTCCTTTGGAGAAATTTTCAGTAGACGATCCTTTCCACCTATCTCTTCCCTATTTCCTATAGCCCACAGTAGCTGCTGGGCCTGTGTGGGTCTCCCCTAGGAGGCCTGTGTGAATTGCAGACCAGAGTGGACACCTGTCCTTCTGTCTTCAGCCAGAAGGCTCATGAGGCAAGTGTGAATGCAGCCATACTCTTCTAGCCAGACAGTCTACTCTCGTGTGTATATTTGGAGCTAATTCAAGGGTTGGGAATGTGTCTGCCAAACATAATTAAGGAAGTAAATGCGGAGGGGGGAGGAGGTCAGGGGCTGTGAGGCTAGCAGGGTCTGGAGAGTGGTGAACGGTGTGATATGGCACATGGTTCACCACGACCAAGGAAGAGAAGGCAACCTTACCCAGGGCATTGACTGTGTCCGTGGGAATCTGGGCAGGGTGCTCTGGGCCCCCACTGGTGACATGGATTCCCTCCCGGGGCATTGTACCAGTGGTCAATCATCTCTGGGTTCCTGCAAACTTCAATCTGTGTCCCACCTGGGCGATTTCCAGCTGGGTAGTGGTAGGCACTTGCATTCCCCCTGTGGAGCCTGCTCGGTATAAGGCCGTGGAAGTTAGCAAGGGCTCTCTGAATGCCAGTTCCTTTTCTTTTTATTTTAATTTTTATTTTTTGTGTACATACTGTACAGAGGGGTTACCATTACATAGGCAAGATAATGAGAACATTTCTTATCAAGCATTGCAGCCTCCTCCTTTCTTTAACCTTCACATCACTTCCCAGCCTCATCCCACCCCTCCACCCAACCCCCCGGCTCCCGCACCAAAGTTGTAAAGTTCGTTTTCGACATGACAACTTCTACTTCTCATAGTTGCAACGGGTCCACCTGTATCCTTTAACGACTTGTTTTTCTCCATCTCCTCGACAAATTGCACCGACCTCAAATATAGTGAAAGCAGGGGTTATACTGTGGGGGAGGGACACACAAAGCAACAAAAAAATAAATTTATAAATGAGTTAGAAACAAAGGCATGAAAGAAAAAAAACATTAAAATACATATGTAAGGGTTCATTTTCCTAACATCACATTACCTGACCTTTTCTGCTTGACTCATACATGTACTAGATATTGCAAATAAGGGAAACCATGGGACCTATGTTTCTTTAGGTTTTGCTTACTTCACTTAATATAATTTTTTCCAAGCCTTTCCATTTCCTAACAAATGGGGCAATGTCATTCTTTCTGATGGATATATAGAATTCCATTGTGTATATATACCATATTTTCTTGATCCATTCATCTACTAAGGGGCATCTAGGTTGGTTCCATATCTTAGCTATGGTAAATATGCTACAATAAACATAGTTGTGTTGGTAGCTTTAGTGTGGTCTTGTTTGTAAACATTTGGGTAAATGCCCAAAAGTGGGATTGCTGGGTCATAGGGGGGCTCTATGTGAAGTCTTTTGAGGAACGTCCATACTGCTTTCCAAAGTGGTTGAACAAGTTTACATTCCCACCAACAATGAAGTAAGGTGCCCTTCTGTCCACATCCCCTCCAGCATTTGTTGTTGTTAGAGTTCTTGATTTTTGCCATTCTAACTGGTGTGAGGTGATATGTCAATGTTGTTTTGATTTGCAGTTCTTTTATGGCTAGGGAGGTTGAGCATTTCTTCATGTGCCTATTGGCTATCCTTCTTTCTTCTTCAGAGAAGTTTCTCTTAAAGTCTTTAGCCCACTTATTTATTGGGCAGTTGTTTCTTTGAGGATTTGTTGTTGGGGGATTTAATTTTTTGAGTTCCAAGTATATTATAGAAATGAGACCCTTGTCCGTTGTGTGGATAGTGAAGATCTTCTCCCTATCTGTGGGATTTCTATTGATCTTGTTAGCTCTGTCCTTTGCCATGCAGAAGCTCTGCAACTTCATGCAATCCCATTTGTCCGAAATTTCTTTCATTTGTTCTGTTTCCGGGTCTCTATTAAGAAAATTTTGGCCTGAGCCAAGGAGACCTAGGGTTTCTCCTATTCCATCCTGTAATATTTTCAGAGTGTCTGCTTTGACTCTGAGGTCTTTGATCTACTTGGAGTTGATTCTGGTGCAGGGTGATATATAAGGATCTAGCTTTAGTTTTCTACAAGCAGTTAACCAATTTTGCCAGCACCATTTACTGAAGAGGCTGTCATTCTTCCATTCTATTATTTTAGCTCCCTTAACGAAGATTAGTTGGCTATAGGTATGTAGGT
This sequence comes from Dipodomys merriami, assembly GCF_024711535.1. Taxonomy (NCBI): domain Eukaryota; kingdom Metazoa; phylum Chordata; class Mammalia; order Rodentia; family Heteromyidae; genus Dipodomys; species Dipodomys merriami. The sequence goes on from NW_027202888.1 coordinate 31,597, forward strand.
TCATTTCTGGATTTTCAATTCTATTCCATTGCTCCTGAGGTCTGTTCTCATGCCAGTACCAAGCTGTTTTGATTATTATGGCTTTATAGTAGAATTTGAAATTTGGTATTGATATTACACCAGCGGTGTTCTTTGCATTGAGGAGCATTTTTGCTATTCTGGGTCTTTTATTTTTCCAAATGAATTTTTGGATTGCCCCTTCTATTTCCTTTAAGAATGAGGTTGGAATTTTGATAGGTATTGCATTTAATTTGTAGATAGCCTTGGGAAGTATTGCCATTTTCACGATGTTAATCTTTCCAATCCAGAAGCATGGGAGGTTTTGCCATTTTTTAAGTTCTGTGTTGATTTGCTTTTTCAAGATTGTAAAGTTTTCATCACTTCTTTGGTTAAGTTAATTCCTTGGTATTTTGTTTTTTGAGGGGCTATTACAAATGGAGTTACTTTCCTAATTTCAGCCACACTTTTCTCATTGTGGGCATACAGAAAAGCCATTGGTTTTGGGGGATTAATTTTATACCCTGCTACTTTGCCAAAGTTTTGAATCAGGTTGAGTAATTTGGGAGTGGAGTCTATGGGGTTCTTTAAATACACGATCATGTCATCTGCAAAAAATGGTGAGTTTTATTTCTTCTTTCCCTCTTTGGATCCCCTTTATGTCTGCATCTTGTCTTATTGCTGTAGGTAGTCATTCTAATACTAAATTGAAGAGAAGTGGAAAGGGTATACATCCTTGTCTTGTTTCTGAGTTAAAAGGAAATGGCTTTAGTTTTTCACCATTGAGTATAATGCTGGCTGTAGGTTTGTCTTCTACAGCCTTTATTTTATTGAGGAATGTTCCATGGATTCCTAATTTTTCCAATACCTTCATCATAAAGGGGTGTTGGATCTTGTCGAATGCTTTTTCTTTATCTATTTTGATAAGCATGTGGTTCTTATCCTTTTCCTGTTGATATGTTGAATAATATTAATTGATTTGTGTATATTGAACCATCTGTGCATCCCTGAAATGAATCCTGTTTGATCGTGGTGTATGAGTTTTTGGATGAATTGTTGGAGTCGATTGGCCAAAATTTTGTTGAGAAATTTTGCATCAATGTTCATCAAAGAAATGGGTCTATAGTTCTCTTTCTTTGATGAGTCCCTGCCTGGTTTTGGGATGAGGGTTATGATGGCTTCATAGAATGTGTTCGGTAGTGAGCTTTCTCTTTCAATTTCATTGAAGTGTTGGAGTAGTATTGGTGTGAGCTCTGTTTGAAGGCCTTGTATAATTCCGCTGTAAAACCATCTGTTCCTGAACTTTTCTTAGCTGTTAGGTCTCTTATTGCTGTTTCTATTTGAATGCTTGCTATTGGCCTGTTAAGATGGTTTAACTCATCTTGGTTTAGTTTTGGCATGTCAATATTTGCTAGGAAAATGTCCATTTCTGTCAAGTTCTCAAACTTATTAGCATAATGTTTTGAGAAATATTCCCTTAAAATGTTCTGAATCTTGGTTGTTTTCATGGTGATGTTTCCATTCTCATCTATGAGTTTATTTATTTGGGTGTGTTCTCTTCTTTTTCTGATAAGATTTGCTAAGGGTCTGTCAATTTTGTTAATTTTTTCGAAGAACCAAATTTGTTTTGTTGATTCTTTCTGTAGTTTTTGTGGTTTCTAATTCATTTAATTCTGATTTAATTTTGATTATTTCTTTGCGTCTACTGGATTGGGGTTTATCTTGCTGCTCTTTTTTAAGTAGTTTCAGATATGTCATTAAATTGTTGGTTTCATATCTCTCCAATTTGTTGATGTAGGAGCTCAGAGCTATAAACTTGCCTCTGAGTACTTCCTTTGCTATGTCCCAGAGGAGCTGGTAATTTGTGTGCTCATTTTTGTTGAATAGCATGAACATTTGAATTTCATTTCTAATCTCTTCCATGACCCACTCCTGATTCAGCAGTGTGTTGTTCAGCCTCCATTTGTTACCAGACTTTCTTTGATGGCTTTTGGTGTTGAGTACTAATTTTATTCCCTTGTGGTCAGAGAGAATGCAAGGTATACCTTCAATGTTTCTGAATTTGGACAAGTTTGCTTTGTGGCCTAAAATGTGGTCTATTTTAGAAAATGTTCCATGTGCTGCTGAGAAAAATGTGCATTATGATGTTGGTGGGTGAAATATTCGGTAGATGTCTGTTAAATCTAGTTGATCTTTGCAGGTGTTTAGATCTGCTTTTTCTCAGTTGAGTTTTTGCCAAGTTGGTCTATCTAGTGTGGGAGAGTGGTGTGTTAAAATCCCTAACAATTAATGTCTTTGGATCTATGTGGGATTTGAGGGAAAGTAGTGTTTCTTGGATAAATTTGGGTGCTCCATTGTTTGGCGAATAGATATTTAGAATTGTAATATTCTCCTGAAGGACAGATCCTTTAATTAGTATGTAGCGACCTTCTTTATCTATTCTCACGAATTTTAATTTGAAGTCTATTTTATCTGATATTAGGATTGCAACACCTGTCTGTTTATGGGGGCCGTTTGCTGGGTAGATTTTTCTCCAGCATTTAACATTGAAATTGTGTTTGTTTTTATGGGCAAGATGTGACCCCTGAAAACAGCAGATAGAAGGATCTTGTTTTTAATCAAACTAGACAGTCTATGTCGCTTAATTGGAGAGTTAAGTCCATTAATGTTAAGATATAGGACTGTGAGGTATTTGGGAGTTCCTGCCATGTTATCCACCTTCTTGGGCGTTGCAAAAACTGGGTTCTTCCTATGGTTCTTGGATTCAGAATTCCTTTGTGGTCTCCCTGACTTCCTTCAGCTCTTTGTTAATGGGTTCCATGAATGTCTTTAGTGATCTTTGTGTATTCTCTTCCTGCTCTCTTAATTCCTGTATTACTCTTTGATTAGCTTCCTCCTGTTCATACCATTCTTATAGTTCTCTTTGAGTGTTGTCAGACTGTTCATTCCATTCCTGCCTTTCTCTTTGAGTATTCTCAAGGTGCTCACGCAAATCCTGTATCAGTTTTTGAGTAGGTTCCTCTCACTCATGTTATTCCTGTATAAACCTTTGGATTGCCTCTTCTCTCTCTGTAGCACGCTCATACCGAAATCTTTTGTAGGTTTTCAATCTTTTCCTGAATTGACGTATTGTTTTTCTCCTCTCTCCCTATCACGCTCATACAGAGTTCGTTGTATGTTTTCAATGTTTTCATTTATCATGTTTGTCAGCAGTGTTTGTAGAGCTATTTGGGAACTCTCCTCTGGATTATTCATTATCTGTTCTGTCCCCTGATTATCATGAGTGGGAGTGGAGATACCCGTACTTGCCATTTTTCTTGTGGTTTTCCAGCTTACTCTGCCCATTTGGGATGAAAATAACACCAGTTTTGTGCTAGAACACTAACTTAAGGCAAGCATCAACCAAAGGATGAATTTGCACAATCAATAGTCTGCAGATACAATCTAGTTCAACAGGTACCTCTATTCAACATCAAACAACTATATATTAATGGGCTATGAACCGCATAGAAGAATTTGGTAAACCAGAAATTATTAGGTTTAGGGAGAATTGTGGGTAAAAAATAGGAATAGTGTGATGTGGAAAGGTACAGGGAGAGTTAACTAAGTCCTAGTCTGAAAGCAGGAAATTGGTTGGATAGGATGAAAGTAAAGAGAGAGAAAACAAGAAGAAAGGGAAAGGAATAAAACAGAGACCAGAAAAAATAGAAAAATAAAAGTTAATAATATGCAGAATTGAGAACAAATTATTCAAAGGGCATGAATATAATGAGAGAAAGGGAGGGATATAAAGGAGATGTGAAAAACTTAAAAATAAAAATACTTAAAATATTATATAGGTATAAAGAGGTAGTACTGCTATTAAGGAATTTAAGTCTCAGAGGTTTTCAATTGAGTAATAAATTTTTGGATTAAGTGTGTACACAATGGGGGATAGGGTCTAAGAGTCAACTATGGGTTTATGTGAGGATGTGCAGAACAACAATTAAGTCCCATAGAGAAGAACAAAAGAGAGAAAAAGGTGAGAATGATAAGGAAGAAAGAAAAAAAAAGACCAGAAGTTCAGTCGAGCTAAGCAAAAAACAAAAAGAAAAAAAAATTTGTAAAAACAGAGAAAAAAGAAAGAAAAACGCACACACACATGTATCACTAAAATAAAGATTATAAGGGGAAAAAATGTTTCTAGAAAACAATTTTTTTAAAAAAGGTAAAAATTAAAAAAAATTTTAGAAAAGAAAAACAATTTTTGTAAAAGGTATAAAAAAGAAGAAGAAAAAAAAGTTCTTTGATTTTTTTGGGAGGGTTGTGAAAAATCCTGTATCTCCCTTGTGTCTGTAATCAGCCTCTGGTTGCAGTCTCTGGTCTGCTTGTGGTGCTGCGGCTCGGTTGGTTTCTTAAGTCAGTTTGTTTGGACAGGCAGAAAAATGCTCTGCTTTACCCAGGATTTTGCTATCCTCCTCCCAGGTTAGTTCAATGGGAGGGGGTCTGCTTTCATTATCACAAAAGAGGGAGATGGCTTTTTCCTCAAGTTTGGAGATGCTGTGATGAGGCTCGGTTCTGGCCTTTCAGCAAACAGTAGCTTTTCCCGGGGGCTAGTTTGTGAGAAACTCACACAGCCCAGCCTGTAGCCACTCTCAGAGTTTCTGTTTACTGATATCGAGGCTGCTAAAGGTAGGTGGAGCCTCTGGCTCTGATTACCCAGTGAAGAAAGCCACTCCTAGGGTGGCACCCGAACTGGGTGACTTTTCCCTGGGTGGAGCTGAGTCTGGCAGTTCACGCTGTTAAGTTCTTGTGACCTGCTAAATGACTCCTTTTATTCCAAGGCCTGAGTTGGAGCTAGCAGCTCCACCGAGCTTTGTTGGTATCCAAGATGGAGATCTCCGGTACTGGCGGGGGGGAGGGGTGGCCTTCCCTCCTCTGCTCTCTGCCAAGAAGTGAAGACGTCAGGCTTCTACTCACACAGAATCGTGGTTCCTGGGTCGTGTCTGGTCTGCGAACTACAGGATGAAGATGGCTGCTCCTTATCTGTTCTTGCTGGTGTTGAGTGGAATCCACTCGCCGGCCGCATCTGGCTCTTTCATCCCGGACTGTCTCTCTTTCAGGTATGGCGGTAGGGCCACCGCCACAGCGGAAGCAGCGGCCACTGCTGGCAGGAGCTCAGATCTGTCTCCTTGCCTGGATTTTCCCTCTCTGGCCTAACTCTCTGTCCTGTGAAGGCACACTTGGTGTGATTCTCTGGCTTTGGACTGTTCACTGGTACTCTAAAACTGCTTTCTATGCGAGAGCTTGTTGAGCCTCGAGCTTCTCCTCTGCCATCTTCCAGGAACTCCTTTGAATGCCAGTTTCTGTTACCTGCTGTTGCTGTAGGCTGTCTAGAAGGAAAAGGGGAGAGCTGACTTTGGAACCCTTTGATTGGGACAAATTAAATACCATGTTCTCCAGGGTTTTATCTTGAAGCTGGCAATTTCCACTAACACCTGGGATTATGGGTCAAATTAGACGGACTATTTCAGCCACCAACAATGACGTTCAAAGCACCACAGGCAGAGTTCCCTAGCCAGATGGTCTCCTGCTATGAACATCATGCCTTGACTGCCTTTCTCTGGCAGCTGTTGATTCTATTCTTGCTCTCTCTAGGGTGACCACCACAGTTGAGGACATCGGGGGGAGCAGAGATTGTGATCTCACCATCCCCAACCTGCCAACTCTGACCAGAGATGATTCCCAGCATCTGCACTGGACTCTTCGAGATTCAGAAACCCGGGATCCTTTCTCTGCAACAAGAATCTTGAGGGCTGGATATGATAGAACATCCTGGCTAGCCCCAGGGGGAGAAGAGGAGGCCCCTTCAACCAGGCCTTCAGCTCAAGGCAACCTCGTTCACACCTGTGTGGGGTATTGAGTGGCACAGAGATGGTCAGCCGCTGGACAGAGATCTTTGAGAAGATAGGCATCCCAGAGGCCCCGGAATCCAGCAAGTACATCATGGCTCACTTCCTCGGAGCCAAAACAGTTAAGTGCAGTGGCACCAGGAGGGTGGGAAGAGGGAGGACAGAGAACTGTGGGAGAGCTACATCAGGCTTCTCCCCCCCCAGGATGCTTACCTGTATCAGATGGGATTTTTCTGTAGTATTGTCGTAGGAAGATGCTCATTTGTTTGTCCAAAAACAGTTACAGTGTGAGCCAGGCTCCAGGGGGTCCATAGACAATGAAAGTTCCAGTGCTGGTTGCACAGTACATGAAGAAACCTTGGTTTGAGCTGGATGCTGATGCTTCATACCTGTTATCCTAGCTACTAAGAGGCTGAGATGGGAGAATAGAGGCTTAAGCCCGGGGCAGGAAAGCCTGTAAGACTGTTATGTCCAACTAACTAACAAAACGAAAACAGCAGAAGTGGATGTGTGGCTGAAGCTTTAGTCTGTTGGACTTGAGTAAAAAGGCTCAGGCACATCACCCAGGTTCTGAGTTCAAGGCCCAGGAGTGAGAGAAAAAAAGGAAAGAGAGAGAGGAGGGAATTACAGAGAGAGAAAAGGAATAAAGGAAGAAAGATGGAAGAACATGCAAGCCTTGGTTTGGAGTACCTGGATCAAGGAGCCAACCATTCACATCTCTGTGGGGAAAGTTTCAGAGCATAAAGGCAGTATGTAGGACCAAGCCACAGACCCCTCAGCAACTTCATGACATCCAGAAGCCTGGTGGTCACTGACTGCAGAGAGAAGCAGCCTCGAGTAGACCCTTGGGCTCAGGGTGGGTCATCAGGTTTCAATCATCTCCGGCCCCAAGAAGGAAATGTCTAAGGGCTAGGGAGGTGTTGGGGTGATGGAGTGTCAAGAGGGGGGAGCAAGGGATAAAAAAGAAGATAAAGAGGGAGGATGATCCCTGTTCAGGTGTGTCAGGACCTCGCCTGTCAACCTAGACCATCACTGATAGAGCTTTTAACCCAGCCACATTGCAATTAAATGTCCTGGTGCCCGTTGACCACCTGGCTATCATCCACCACAGGATGTCTGTGCAGTACGACTTTGGGGACTGGGATTTCCACGCTCAATCTGAAGGTCAGATCCCTGGTGTTCATTTCTCGACCACAGAAAGAGCTAAGCATGCCTCTGGCACAGGACAGACAAGGAATGAGGACGGGAGTCGGGTTCAGTGGTGCCCCAAGTCTTCCTCGAGTGGGCGTTAGGACCCTGTGATTGCCATTCTCAGAGGCAGAGGTGGGTGTCTATGCTGGCTCAGCCTTTATTCTAGATGGCAGATCTGGGACTCAGAGAGGGCCAACTGAAGGTGGGGAAAGGTTGGGTAGAGGCTGGTGGGAAAACTAGAGGCACTAGGCTCTGAGCATTGTTGTTTCTTTGAGGATACTCACCACCTAGGAACATTCCTGGGATGGATGAGCCCTTTGCTCCTTTCCAAGAGAGAGACCCTTGGCCCAGAAATCCTTTCGTTCCCACATCTTGTGGTTGGATAACTAGAACTCACCTCACTGCTCAGTATTGAGGCAGTACAGTGAGAGATCCTAAGTCTTTGATAAGGTCAGGGGATCCTCAGTATGAGATTGTACTTGAATGTCCTAACTAGGTGCATGGTCAGTCCCATCTAAGACTGTCATGATGTAGGACATAGAATCTAAAGAATCAGAGCATGATGGGGCCTGTTCTGGGGTCTTGAGTATTATGTGTTAACTTCGAGCTCCCATGTTCCCAACTGCTTCTCTTTCTTGGGTGGGTAGAAAAAGCATGAATGGACCCCAGCCGGGGCCCATACCTGAGCGCTCACACAGAGAGTCCGGGACGAAGGAGCCAGACGCAGCGGACGAGCGGATTCTACTCAACACCAGCAAGAACCAACAAAGATCGGACATCTTCATCCTGCAGCTTACAGACCAGAGACGACCCAGGATTCAAGACTCGGCGTGAGTAGAAGCCCGACGTCCTCACTCCTTCTCAGGGAGCAGAGGAGGGAAGGCCACCCCTCCCCCCCCAGCACCGGTGATCTCCATCTTGGATACCGACAAAGCTCGGAGGAGCTGCCAGCTCCAACCCAGACCTTGGAATAAAACGAGTCATTTAGCAGGTCACAAGAACTTAACGGCAAAGTGACCTGCCAGACTCGGCTCCATCCAGGGAAAAGTCACCCAGCTCAGGCGCCAGCCATTGGAGTGGCTTCCCTCACTGGGTAACCAGAAACAGAGGTTGCCCCTCCCTCTAGCAGCCTCAAAAATCAATTGAAAAACAGAATCCCTGAGAACGGCTCCAGGCTGGGCTCTGGGAGATTTTTTTTTGCACAAAACAGCCCCAGGAAAAAGCTACTGATTGTTGAAAGGCCTCAACTCTACCCAGAACCTAGCCTCACCACTGCATCCCCCTCTTTTGTGATTCTCAAAGCAGATCACCCTCCTAGAAAACTAACCTGGGAGGGGGATCTCAAAATCTTGGGTAAAGCAGAGCATTTTTCTGCCTCTTCCAACAAACCGACTTAAGAAACCAATCAAGCCACAGGACCTCAAGCTGACCAGAGACTCCAACAAAAGGCTGGTTACAGACAAAAGGGAGATACAGGATTCTTCCCACCCCTCCCCCCCCAAAAAAAATCAAAGGACATTTTTTTTCTTTTTTTTCTTCTTCTATTCTTTTTTTTTGTTTGTTTTTTGTTTTTTGTTACCCTATATATCTATAAATTTTTTTCTCTTTTAAAACTTTTATTAATGTTTAATTTTTGCCTCTTCTGAAAAAATAATTGATTTCCAGTAACTTTTTTTTTCTCCTCTTCTAATTTTTATTTTAGGAATATGTGAATGAGCGTTTTCCTTTCTTTTCTTATCTTCTTTCTAGTTTTCTTTCTTTCTTAATTATCTTTTTGTTTTTTGTCTAGCTCTACTGAACTTCTGATCTTTTCTTCTCCCTATCCCATCCTTAAAGTTTTTCACATCTCCTCTATGTCCCTCCCTTTCTCACAACATATTCACATTCCTCTCTAAATAGATGGTCTTTTAATCTCTACAATAACATTAATTTTTACGTTTCTATTTTTTTCTGGTCTCTTTTCATTCCCCTTTCCGTCTCTTCCTTTTCTCTCTCTCTCTACTTGCATCCTACCCAACCCATTTACTTCATTGTGATTAGGACATAGTTAATTCTCCCTGTGCCTCCCCACACCAATCTATTCCTATTTATTACCCACATCTCTCCCTAATCCTAATAATTTCTGGTTTTCCAAATTCTTTTCTGCAGTTCAAAATCCTTTAAAATACAGTTGTTTGATATTGAATAGATATAGATGTTGAACTACATTGTATCTGTAGACTATTGACTGTACAAATGCAAACTTTGGTTGATGGTTGCCTTAAGATAGTGTTCTAGAACAAAACTGGTGCTATCTTCATCTCAAATGGGCAGAGTAAGCCGGAAAAACACACGAAAAATGGCAAATTCGGGTATCTCAATTCCCAATCTTGATAATCAGGGGTCAGATCAGATAATGAACAATCCAGAGGAGAGTTCCCAAATAGCTCTACAAACACTGATAAATGAGAAGTTTGACAACTTACAAAGGACTCTGTATGAGCGTGATAGGGAGAGAGAGGAGGCATCCCAGAAGTTTATACAGGAATATCATAAGCGTGAGGAAGCTACTCAAAAACTGATACAGGACTTGCGTGACCAACTTGAGAATACTCAAAGAGAAAGGGAGGAATGGCGTGAGCAGGCTGAGAACACTCAAAGAGAACTGCAGGAATCCGACGAACGTGAGGAAGCTAAACAAAGATTAATACAGGAATTGAGAGACCAGGTAGAGAACACACAAAGATCACTAAAGGCATCCATAGAATCCATTAACAAAGAGCTGAAGGAAGTCAGGGAGACCACAAAGGGAATGCTGAATGGAACCCAACAGAAGGAATGGGAGTCCAAAGAAACCATATCCAATCAACTAAGTGATTTGAGGACAAACACTGAACACCAAATTAAGGAAGTAAAGAGATTCATACAAGACCTAAAACAGAGCTTCAACAAAGAACTTGAAGCCGTCAAAGCTGACCAATTAGAAGGAAAAGAGATAAAAAACAAAGTAGAGAATCTTGACAGCAGGTTAGACCATGCAGAAGATCGAATCTCAGGGATTGAAGACAGCCTAGATATTATAGAGAAAAAAACATACAACTATCCAAGACAAGTCCAAGAAATATGATAGATCTATCCAACACCTGGAAGACACCATCAGAAGGCCTAACTTAAGGATAATGGGTCTAGAGGAGCACCTAGAAATAGCAGTTAATGGTCTAGTGAATTTGTTTAACAGGATCCTAGCAGAGAACGTCCCAAACATGCAAAAAGATAGGCCTATTCAGATACAAGAAACCTTTAGAACCCCAAATAGACCAGACCAGAATAGGACATTCCACCGTCACATTATAATCCACACAGTATCAACTCAGAACAAGGAAAAGACCCTCAAAACTGTCAGGGAGAAAAGGGTAATCACCTATAAAGGGAAACCAATTAGAATCACCTCAGATTTCTCAGCAGAGACAATCAAAGCAAGAAGAGCCTGGAATGACCTATGCCATGCCTTAAAAACAAACAACTATCAACCAAGAATACTTTACCCAGCTAAACTCTCCTTCATAACTGAAGGCAAAATAAAAACCTTCCACAGCAAAGAAAAATTGAAACAATATATCTCCACCAAACCAGCCCTACAAAAGATTCTTAAAGATGTCCTACACATAGAAAACCAACAAGACCAAAATAAAGGCCAACAAACTGCACCCAAACTGAGAATCCAAGAACCATAGGAAGAACCCAGTTTTCACAGCCCCCAAGAAGGTGGATAACATGCCAGGAACTCCCAAATATCTCTCAGTCCTATCTCTTAACGTTAACGGACTGAACTCTCCAATTAAGCGACATAGACTGTCTAGTTGGATTAAAAACAAAGACCCTTCTATCTGCTGCCTGTAGGAGTCACATCTTGCCCGTAAAAACAAACACATTTTCAATGTTAAAGGCTGGAACAAAATCTACTAAGCAAACGGCCCTCATAAACAGGCGGGAGTTGCAATCCTAATATCAGATAAAATAGACTTCAAATTAAAAATCGTGAGAAGAGATAAAGAAAGTCGCTACATACTAATTAAAGGATCTCTCCTTCAGGAGGATATTACAATTCTAAATATCTATTCGCCAAACAATGGAGCACCCAAATTTATCAAAGAAACACTACTTTCCCTCAAATCCCATATAGATGCAAAGACATTAATTGTTGGGGATTTTAACACACCACTCTCCCCACTAGACAGATCAACTCGGCAAAAACTCAACAGAGAATCCGCAGATCTAAACAGCTGCATAGATCAATTAGACTTAACAGACATATACCGAACATTTCACCCAGCGGCATCAGAATACACGTTCTTCTCAGCAGCACATGGAACGTTTTCTAAAATAGACCACATTCTAGGCCACAAAGCAAACTTGTCTAAATTCAGAAACATTGAAGTTATACCCTGCATTCTCTCTGAACACAAGGGAATGAAATTAGAACTCAACACCAAAAGCCACCAAAGAAAGTCCGGTATCACATGGAGGCTAAACAACACACTGCTGAATCAAGAGTGGGTCATGGAAGAGATTAAAAAGGAAATTCAAATGTTCATGCTATTCAACAAAAATGAACACACAAATTACCAACTCCTCTGGGACACAGCAAAGGCAGTACTCAGAGGCAAGTTTATAGGTCTGAGCTCCTACATCAACAAATTGGAGAGATCTGAAACTAGCAATTTAATGACACATCTAAACCTCCTTGAAAAAGAGCAGCAAGATAAACCCCAATCCATTAGACAGAAAGAAATAATGAAAATTAAATCAGATTTAAATGAATTAGAATCAAAAAAAACTATAGAAAGAATCAACAAAACAAAGTGTTGGTTCTTCGAAAAACTTAACAAAATTGACAGACCCTTAGCAAATCTTATCAGAAAAAGAAGGGAACACATCCAAATTAATAAACTCAGAGATGAGAATGGAAACATCACCACGGAAACAACCAAGATTCAGAACATTATAAGGGAATTCTTCTCAAAACTTTATGCTAATAAGTTCGACAACTTGACAGAAATGGACCACTTCCTATCAAATATTGACATGCCAAAACTAAACCAAGATGAGTTAAACTATCTTAACAGGCCCATATCAAGCATTGAAATAGAAACAGCAATAAGAGACCTCCCAGCTAAGAAAAGTCCAGGACCAGATGGTTTTACAGCGGAATTTTACAAGGCCTTCAAAGCAGAGCTCACACCAATTCTCCTCCAACTCTTCAATGAAATTGAAAGAGAAAGCTCACTACCGAACACATTCTATGAAGCCATCATAACCCTCATCCCAAACCCAGGCAGGGACTCATCAAAGAAAGAGAACTATAGACCCATTTCTTTGATGAACATTGATGCAAAACTTCTCAACAAAATTTTGTCCAATCGACTTCAACAATTCATCCAAAAAATCATACACCACGATCAAACAAGATTCATTTCAGGGATGCAAAGCTGGTTCAATATACGCAAATCAATTAATATTATTCATCACATCAACAGGAGCAAGAACAAGAACCACATGGTTATCTCAATAGACGCAGAAAAAGCATTCGACAAGATCCAACACCCCTTTATGATGAAGGTTTTGGAAAAATTAGGAATCCATGGAACATTCCTCAATACAATAAAGGCTGTATATGACAAACCTACAGCCAGCATTATACTCAATGGTGAAAAACTAAAGCCATTTCCTCTTAACTCAGGAACAAGACAAGGATGTCCACTCTCTCTCCACTTCTCTTCAATCTAGTATTAGAATGCCTACCTACAGCAATAAGACAAGATGCAGACATAAAGGGGATCCAAATAGGGAAAGAAGAAATAAAACTCTCCCTCTTTGCAGATGACATGATCTTGTATTTAAAGAATCTCATAGTCTCCACTCCCAAATTACTCAAGCTGATTCAAAACTTTGGAAAAGTAGCAGGTTATAAAATTAACCCCCCAAAATCAATGGCTTTTCTGTATGCCAACAATGAGAAAAGTGTGGGTGAAATTAGGAAAGCAACTCCATTTGTAATAGCACCACAAAAAATAAAATACCTAGGAATTAACTTAACTAAAGAAGTGAAGGACCTCTATGATGGAAACTTTAAAATCTTGAAAAAGGAAATCAACACAGAACTTAAAAAATGGCAAAACCTCCCATGCTTTAGGATTGGCAAGATTAACATCGTGAAAATGGCAATACTTCCCAAGGCTATCTACAAATTCAATGAAACACCTTTCAAAATTCCACCCTCATTCTTCAAGGAAATAGAAGAGGCAATCCAAAAATTCATATGGAACAATAAAAGACCCCGAATAGAAAAAACACTTCTCAACGGAAAGAACACTGCTGGAGGAATATCAATACCAAATTTCAAACTCTACTATAAAGCCATAGTAATCAAAACAGCTTGGTATTGGCATAAGAACAGACCTCAGGACCAATGGAATAGAATTGAAAACCCAGAAATGAACCTACAGACCTATAGCCATCTAATCTTCGATAAGGAAGCTAAAACAATAGAATGGAAGAAAGACAGCCTCTTCAATAAGTGGTGCTCGCAAAATTGGTTAACTACATGTAGAAAACTAAAGCTAGATCCTTATATATCACCCTGTACCAGAATCAACTCCAAATGGATCAAAGACCTTGAACTCAAAGCAGATACTCTGAAAACATTACAGGATGGAATAGGAGAAACCCTAGGTCTCCTTGGCTCAGGCCGAAATTTTCTGAATAGAGACCCGGAAACACAACAAATCAAAGAAAGGTTGGACAAATGGGATTGCATAAGGTTGCAGAGCCTCTGCAGGGCAAATGACATAGCTAGCAAGATCAATAGAAAGCCCACCGATTGGGAGAAGATCTTTACTAGCCATACAACGGACAAGGGTCTCATATCTAAAATATACTTGGAACTCAAAAAATTAAACCACCCAACAACAAATCCTCAAAGAAACAACTGCCCAATAAATAAGTGGGTGAAAGACTTAAAGAGAACCTTCTCTGAAGAAGAAAGAAGGATAGCCAGTAGGCACATGAAGAAATGTTCAACATCCCTAGCCATAAAAGAAATGCAAATCAAAACAACATTGAGATATCACCTCACTCCAGGTAGAACAGCAAAAATCAAGAACTCTAACAACAGGTGCTGGAGGGGGTGTGGACAGAAAGGAACTTTACTTCATTGTTGGTGGGAATGTAAACTTGTTCAACCACTTTGGAAAGTACTATGGAGGTTCCTCAGAAGACTTCACATAGATCTCCCCTATGATCCAGCGATCGCACTTTTGGGCATTTACCCAAATGTATACAAACAAGACCACACTAAAGCTACCAGCACAACTATGTTTATTGCAGCATTATTTACCAAAGCTAAGATATGGAACCAACCCAGAAGCCCCTCAGTAGATGAATGGATCAAGAAAGTGTGGTATATATACACAATGGAATTCTATGCCTCCATCAGAAAGAATGACATTTCCCCATTTGTTAGGAAATGGAAAGGCTTGGAAAAAATTATATTAAGTGAAGTAAGCCAGGCCCAAAGAAACATAGGTCCCATGGTTTCCCTTATTTGCAATATCTAATATAGGTATGAGTCAAGCGGAAAAGGTCAGATAATGTGATGTTAGATAAACGATCCCTTAAAGATGTATTTTAATGTTTTCGTTTCTTTCATGCATATGTTTCTAACGCATTTATAAGATTATTTCTTTGTTGCTTTGTATGTCCCTCCCCCACAGTGTAACCCTCGCTTTCACTTTATTTGATGTCAGTATAACATGTGGATGAGATGGGGACAAACAAGTCGTTTAAGGATTCAGGTGGACCTGTTGCAACAAGGAGAATTACAAATTGTCATCTCAAAGCAAGCTTTACAATGTCGGTGTGAGGGGGGAGGAGGGTATGATTGGGTCGGGGGGAGGGGGGAGCCTGGGAAGGGACGTGAAGGGTAAACAAAGGAGGAGGCTGCAATGCTTGGTAAGAAATGTATGCATTATCCTGCCAATGTAATTGTAACCCCTCTGTACAGTATGTTCTCAAATAAAATAATATAAAATTTAAATAATAAAAAAAAGAAAAAGCATTAATCTAGGAACTGGGTCCTATCCCTTGGCTTTGATGCTGAAAGCTAGCACACTACCATTTGAGCCACAGCTCCACTTCCAACTTTTTTGGGGTGTTTAATTGGAGATAAAGTGTTCTCATGGACTTTGCTGTGAAGGGTGGCATGTAACTACAGTCCTCAGATCTCAGTCTCCTGAGGGGATAGGATGACAACATGGAAAATATCTTTCACTGGATGCCAGTAGCTCATGGCTGTCATCCTAGGTACTCAGGAGCTGAGATCTGAGGACCATATGTCAAAGCCAGCCGGGTCTGGAAAGACCCTGAGACTCTTGTCATCAAGGAACTGACAGAAAACAGGAAGTGGTGCTGTGGCTCTAGTAGTTGAGTGCTTGCTTTGAGCTGAAGAGATCAGGGACAGCACCCAGGCCCAGAGTTCAAGCCCCACAACAGAAAAAATGGAAGAAAGTAAGACATCTTTGCCTGCAAAGGGTGTGGGAGGTGGGGGCAGGTAGGCAGATGCTGTGGTTGGAACACTGGGTGCTGGCATCACTGTACATACATTTCTATGAACTCCCCAATTTTGCCCCAGTTTGAAGCCACAGCTTCAGGAGGACCTGGCCTGTAGCAGGCAGGGATTGGGTGAATGGGTGCAGGGGTGGGATTATTGTGTCTGTATTCTCTCCATTGAAGGATGGATTTGGTTGTTGGGTGTCAGAGTCTGAAGTGAAGTTTTGCAAGAAGTTTATGGCCTGACGAATTGGGATTCCTCTGGGTATATAAAGGTGGCTGAAGCCGGGCGCCGCCGGTGCTCACAACTGTCATCCTAGCTACTCATAAAGCTGTAAAGACCATAGTTCAAAGCCAGCTTGGGCAGGAAAGTCTGTGAGATTCGATGGCCAATGGACCACCAGAGAACAGGAAGTAGTGCTGTGGCTCAATTGGGGAATACTCATCTTCAGCTGAAAAGCTGAGGGACAGTACCATGGCCTAGAGGCCAAACCCCATGACCAAAAACAAAATAAGAGGTGACTAAGTTTTCTTTATAGCAGTGTGTATGGTAGGAAATTCTATGCTGGGTTGTGAGACATTTCAGATACATGAGAGGCTCATTGTTTTGTCTACAGTGGGTCTGAAGTCAGGAGTGCCAGCTTCTTGAGGATAGGATGTGACCCTAATGGAGGGAGTTCATGGTTCCATTCTCAGGGACTTCTGAAGCCTTGGCATATACGTGTGTGTGTGTGTGTGTGTGTGTGTGTGTCTGTGTGTCTGTGTCTGTGTCTGTGTGTCTGTGTCTGTGTGTCTGTGTCTGTGTCTGTGTGTCTGTGTCTGTGTGTCTGTGTCTGTGTGTGTCTGTCTGTCTGTGTCTGCGTCTGTGTGTGTTTGGAGGTAGAAAAATTGGCCTTGAACTCAGGGCCTAGGTACTGTTGCTGAGTTTTGTTCTCAAAGCTAGTGCTCTGACTCTTGAGCCACAGCTCCACCTCTGGCTATTTGGTGGTTCACTGTAGATAAGAGCCTCACAGACTTTCCTGCATGAGCTGGCTTTGAACAGTGATCCTCAGATGTCAGACTCCTAAGTAACTAGGATGACAGACAGGAGCCACTTGAGCTGGCTTTGTGTGTGTGTGTGTGTGTGTGTGTGTGTGTGTGTGTGTGTGTGTGTGTGTGTGTGTGTGTGTGTGTGTGTGTTTGTGTGTGTGTGTGTGTGTTTAGAAGTGGGTTGTAAAAAGGAGCACCTGAATCTTTGATAACTTCTAACCGCTGCCTTTGGGGGATGAATGGGCTTTATGGCTGAGGTCTGGGGGCCTGGAAGGGTGAGACTTGAAGGGGAGTCAGGACCGCTAAATTATAAGATGAAGGGATTTGTGTGCCCTGGGACTGTTCACTCCCTTGGGCCTGGTTGGTGACAGAGGGACATTGGGAGGACCTGGGGGTGGGGCCCACAGGGGGTGGCTCTCCAGGGCAACAAGGAACGTGGCCAGCTCTTAGTATGGATGTGAGCCCCGTTAGTATGGAGCATATTGGCATGGGTCAGACGCTGGGTCTTCTCATCATGATGTCTGATGGGAGAGGCCAACCCTATTTTAAATAGTGACCTGTGATCTTCAGATCTCAGCCTCCTGAGTATCTAGGATTATAGGCATGAGCCTCTGGCACCGGGCCTCTGATTATTTTCAGTATGTTAGGGTTTGAACTCAAGGCCTTAGGCTTTCCAGTCAGGTCTTCTACCACAGGAGCCAAGCCTTTCTGTGTTGGTCATTTCTGAGATAGAGACTCAATATATGCTCAGGCTGGGCTGGATTGCGGTCCTCCTGTGACAGGAATTGGTCACCATGCCTGGTCCTCTGTAGTTGAGATACTAGACATATAATGCCATGCTCAGTCAATGGTTAGATGGATTGTCCCAAACTCTTAATCCATGGCAGCTGATTCTTTTTTTTTAAATATTATTTTATTTTATTTGAGAACATACTGTACAGAGGGGCTACAATTACATGGGCAGGATAATGCATACATTTCTTACCAAGCATTGCAGCCTCCTCCTTTGTTTACCCTTCACCTCCCTTCCCAGCCTCCCCCCTCCCCCACCCAATTATACCCCCCTCCACCCCCCACCGACATTGTAAAACTGGTTTTGACATGACATTTTGTACTTCTCATTGTTGCAACAGGTCCACCTGAATCCTTAAACGACTTGTTTGCCCCCATCTCCTCCACATGTTATACTGACATCAAATATAGTGAAAGCGGGGGTTACACTGTGGGGGAGGGACATACAAAGCAACAAAGAAGTAATCTTATAAATGCGTTAGAAACATGCATGAAAGAAACGAAAACATTAAAATACATCTTTAAGGGTTCATTTTCCTAACATCACATTATCTGATCTTTTCTATTTGACTCATACCTATACTAGATATTGCAAATAAGGGAAACCATGGGACCTATGCTTCTTTGGGCCTGGCTTACTTCACTTAATATAATTTTTTCCAAGCCTTTCCATTTCCTAACAAATGGGGAAATGTCATTCTTTCTGATGGAGGCATAGAATTCCATTGTGTATATATACCACATTTTCTTGATCCATTCATCTAGTGAGGGGCATCTGGGTTGGTTCCATATCTTAGCTATGGTAAATAATGCTGCAATAAACATAGTTGTGCTGGTAGCTTAAGTGTGGTCTTGTTTGTAAACATTTGGGTAAATGCCCAAAAGTGGGATTGCTGGATCATAGGGGAGATCTATGTGAAGTCTTTTGAGGAACCTCCATACTGCTTTCCAAAGAGGTTGAACAAGTTTACATTCCCACCAACAATGAAGTAAGGTTCCTTTCTTTCCACATCCCCTCCAGCATCTGTTGTTGTTAGAGTTCTTGATTTTTGCTGTTCTAACTGGAGTGAGGTGATATTTCAATGTTGTTTTGATTTGCATTTCTTTTATGGCTAGGGATGTTGAACATTTCTTCATGTGCCTATTGGCCATCCTTCTTTCTTCTTCAGAGAAGCTTCTCTTTAAGTCATTCGCCCACTTATTTATTGGGCAGTTGTTTCTTTGAGGATTTGTTGTTGGGTGGTTTAATTTTTTGAGTTCCACGTATATTTTAGATATGAGACCCTTGTCCGTTGTATGGCTAGTAAAGATCTTCTCCCAATCGGTGGGCTTTCTATTGATTTTGCTAGCTATGTCATTTGCCCTGCAGAAGCTCTGCAACCGTATGCAATCCCATTTGTCCAACCTTTCTTTGATTTGTTGTGCTTCCGGGTCTCTATTCAGAAAATTTCGGCCTGAGCCAAGGAGACCTAAGGTTTCTCCTATTCCATCCTGTAATGTTTTCAGAGTGTCTGCTTTGAGTTCAAGGTCTTTGATCCATTTGGAGTTGATTCTGGTGCAGGGTGATATATAAGGATCTACCTTTAGTTTTCTACATGTAGTTAACCAATTTTGCCAGCACCATTTACTGAAGAGGCTGTCTTTCTTCCATTCTATTGTTTTAGCTTCCTTATCGAAGATTAGATGGCTATAGGTCTGTAGGTTCATTTCTGGGTTTTCAATTCTATTCCATTGGTCCTGAGGTCTGTTCTTATGCCAATACTAAGCTGTTTTGATTACTATGGCTTTATAGTAGAGTTTGAAATTTGGTATTGATATTCCTCCAGCAGTGTTCTTTCCGTTGAGAAGTGTTTTTGCTATTCGGGGTCTTTTATTGTTCCATATGAATTTTTGGATTGCCTCCTCTATTTCCTTGAAGAATGAGGGTGGAATTTTGATAGGTATCGTGTTGAATTTGTAGATAGCCTTGGGAATATTGCCATTTTCACGATGTTAATCTTGCCAATCCAGGAGCATGGGAGGTTTTGCCATTTTTTAAGTTCTGTGTTGATTTCCTTTTTCAAGATTTTAAAGTTTTCATCATAGAGGTCCTTGACCACAGTTGAAGCTCTCCATTGTGCCTAAACCATCTGACCTCAATCTCCTCACAGGACCGTTGTGAGGAAAGAAGGGATCAATACAGGGGGATCTGTGGGGCAGAACCAGGCATTGAGGGAGTGGTCATCAGATATAGTTCTTGGCAATTATGTGAGCATATGACAGGAAGATACCTGGAAAGGGCTCAGATGGGGCCTATTATTTATCGCGATGCAAGTATGGGATTATGAAACAAAACATGGATCTCTTTCATCCTTACCCTATCCAATGAGGAAGGGGATCCTTCACTGTAGAGTTTTGTAGCTGGAGAAAATGAGGCACAGAGAAACTGGTGACCTACTCATGACCCCCAGCTGACAGGAAGCTCAGCCTGACTTCTCTGCCTTGCTCCCTAGGACAATGAGTGCTATTCAGTCCACTTCTTGTGGTGGGAAATCCACTTATTTTCAGTTGTGGGGCTTGAACTCTGGTCCTGGGCGCTGTCTCCAAGCTCCTCAGATAAAGGCTAGCACTCTACCACTTGAGCCACAACACCACTTCCGGTTTTCTGGTGGTTCTTTGGAGATAAGAGTCTCACAGACATTCCTGCCTGGGCTGGCTATGAACCATGATCCTCATATCTCAGCCTCCTGTGTAGTTACCATTATAGGCCTGTGCTACTGGCAGCTGGCTTAAGTGTATTTCTGACTTTCTCTCTCTCTCACCCTCTCACAGGAACTGGTTGAATGGGTGTTGGAGGAGGTGGCCCAGGGTCCCCATGTGGCTGTGACTCACAGTGTCCCTCTCATTGTGGAGGTGGGCTGTGGTTTAAGAGCTGTCTCGCTCAGCCTGTTGAACTAGCTCCTTGAGGTAAGCCCCTCTGTACCCGGGATAGACTGTGATGGTTATTCCTTGTCAGTCTGTCTGGTGAGACCTTCCCCACTACCCTCTGCTAAGACATTTAAAGGAAAGTGGATGAGGAAGTGTTCCGTTGTCCAACAGCACAGCAAGATCCCAGGCCTCTGATCTTCACTGCCACCTATCTGGCCAGACCCTGATCATAAGAAAATGAATTCACTCTGTCTACTTCGCTTTGCTGGGGTGTGTTGTTTCGGGGAGGGGGGGTTGGTGTGCAGAGGAAAGACCTGAGAACTAACATCTCCTGGGGAACATTTGTTCTTGTGACAGAGCCAAGTCATTGCTGTGGATAAGGAAGAAGCCGCCATCAGACTGACCCAGAACAATGCTAAAAGGCAGGTAGGCTTTTGAAATATCAAACCCACCCATGTCTGCTTCCCACTCACAACAAGGGGGGGTGCAGTGAGGGTGGCCCAGCACTGGCCGTAGGGGATGGTGGCAGTCTGTTGCCAGTGGCTCTCACCCGTCATCCTGGCTACTCGGAAGGCTGAGAACTGATGGTTATGACTAAGAGCCAGCCCAAGCAGGAGAGTCTGAGGGATTCTAATCTCCCATAAACCACCTCTCCCTCCACAAAAAGGCAGATGTGGTGCTGTCGCTCAATGGTTAGAGCCTCAGCCTTGAGTCAAAGAAGCTCAGGACATGAATCCAATACCTAGGACTCACAAAAAAATACATGAATAGTGGGCACCTGTTATCTTACTACCAAAAAGGGTGGATTCAGTCTTCTTTCTGGTACTTGTAGCCAAAGGTAAGGGGCTTCCCTTGATGTTCCACTAAACCTCTCCTTCTCTCTATTATCTCTCCCGGCTTCAGTTGTGGGATAGAATTCAGATCATCATACTTGGTGTGACCTTATGAACCCTATTATACCCACATTCCTTGGGGTGGAGATCCTGGATGTACTCACCACTGGGAGAATGAAACAGCAGACTGATGTGGGTAGGTATCCCCGAAACTCATACTCAAACACATACACACACTCACCTAGCCAACTCAGACTAACCTTCTCCAAAGGCACTTTATCTCCTTGGATTAACTGACCTAGCAGAGGAACTTCATCCCCTGTAAATGATTATTTTAACTAGGTCTAGCTAGTTGACATGAGATAAACAAAAGCTCAAAAGAAAGGCCCTGGTGCCTGTCACCACGGGCTCAGGATCACACCTGACAACCTGGCTACTCGAAAGGCAGAGATCTGAGGATCAAAAATGAAGCCAGCCATAGGCTGAAAAGTCAGTGAGACTCTACTCTCCATGGAACCACCAAAAAGCCAGAAGTGGAGCTGTGGCTCAAAGGATAGAGTACCAGCCTTGAGCACAAAAACTCAGAGAGACAGCTCCCAGACCCTCAGTTCAAGCCCACACAAAGAAATGGCCCCATTTGTTGCCCCCAGATTGCCTGGGCCTCAAGTGCCTTGTCACGGAGTTAAATACAGCACCTGTCCTTCAGAAAGTAATTGGATGGTGGAAGCCAAGCCTTCCCTTTTGTGCGCTCTCAACCCACATCAACTGGAAGGCAGAGCATGACAACACCGGAAGCTTTCAGAGTGGAAAAGGACCTCCTCTGCCAGGGTTTTTGGAGTGGGCTTCTTAGAGACATCACTTGAAATGGGGTATTGCTTAACAAGGAGGATCTGACAAGAAGCACAGAGGGCAAAGATGCGGTAAATAAAGGACAACATAGCAGAGTGTGTTCATTTCCAGCCAGGGCTGCTGGTGAGAAACTCGGTAAATATGTGCAAGACTGTGCCAAGAAAGGTCCAAGGGGTCACAGAAGAACAGCTTTCCAAGGTTGGGATTGTGTCTTAGCAGTAGTGGGCTCGCGTGGCACACAAGAAACCCTAGTTTTGATTCCTAGGTTCCGCATACACAGATATAGCCAGAAGTCGCACCTTGCCTCAGGTGGAAGAGCGCTGGCCTCGAGCAAAAGTAACTTGGGGACAGCGCCTGGGCCACGAGGTCAAGCCCCAGGACTGTCAATATAAAACAGCATTCCACGGGACCTGGGTGACAGGTGGATGGCTATGCCCTGTAGCTCTTAGTAGATCAATCCATGCATTGTGTCTCTTACTTTGACAGTGGGGATCTGGACACTCCTTCTGTCCTGAGCACTCCTGGACCCACTTATCAGCAACCCTCCCAACATTTTCCACCGGGATATGGAGCAGCTGGCCTCAGAAATTCTCAGGTACTTGTTGGGTTCTGCAGGGGGATACAGGGCAGGCTGCCGAACTCCTAGTGGGTCTGATCTGCCCCGGAAGACCAGGCCATCCAGAGGAGGTGGACGGGATCTTAGAGAGGGGTAGTTATATGAAGGGGGACCTTTAGTACCCATGACCCTACCCCAATTCTGAGCTTCCATTTGCCATGCCTGAAGGAGGTAGAGGAGTGTCTAGGTGATAGTGTTTAGAGGAGAATGAGTTGGAAATTCTAAGTAATGAGAAACCATAAGTCCCACTCTGATGGCTCACACCTGTCATCCTGGCTACTTGGGGGGCTGAGATCCAGAGGATCTTGTTTCCCAGCCCAGGCAGGAAAGTCCCATGAGAGTCTCATCTCCAATCTCCAACCAAAAGTGGTGCCATGGCTCAAGTGGCAGAGCACTGACCTTGAGCACAAGTCATCATCGGGGACAGTACCCAAGCCATGATTTCAAGCCCCTCAAACAAACAAACAAAAAAGGAACGCACCCCTTGCTTGCAAGAGATGGTGAAGGGGTGCAGTTGCTGTGGTTGGAAGAACAGGTGCTGGCCTCACTGTACAGACATTTCTAAGAACTCCCCAGGTTTGCCCCAGTGTGAAGTCACAGCAGGGTGTGCATTGCCTTACCAAGAACTCCAGAGGTTGTGTCCTATCTTCTGTAAGGAGTGGATGAATGAGAGCAGGGGTGGGAGGGTAGTGTCAATTTTATTCTCTCCATCCAAGGAAGAATGGTTTTGGATGCTGGTGCCAAAGTCTGAAGTGAAGGGTTGCATGTGCTTTGTGGCCTGACAAGTTGGGTTTCCCCTGGGTCTAAGAAGGTGGCTGAAGCCAGGCGCTGCCCGTGGCTCACAAATGACATCCTAGCTACTCAGGAGGCTGAGATCTGAGGATGACAGTTCAAAGCCAGCTTGGGCAGGAAAGTCTGAGAGACTTTATCTCCAGTGAACCACCAGAAAACCGGAAGTGATGCTATGGCTCCAGTGGTAGAGTGCACACCTTCAGCTGAAGAGCTGAGGGACTACACACAGGCCCAAAGTTCAAACCCCATGACCGACAACCAAAAATAAGGTGGCTGACTTTTCTTCATAGCAGTGTGTACAGTAGGAAGTGCCATGCTAAGTTATGAGCCATTCCAGATGTGTGAGAGACTCTGAGTTTTGTCTACATTTGATATGAGGACTGTAGAGCCGTCTTTCTGGGGGTTAGGATGTTCAGGTGATCAGGGACTGCTGAGGCCTTGCCTTACCCTTGTGTGTGTGTGTGTGTGTGTGTGTGTGTGTGTGTGTGTGTGTTTGTGTGTGTGTGTGTGTGTGTATTTCCCTCATCTCTGTCCACTTCCAGGGTGCCTATCTGCCTCTTCCTGAACTCGGATGGTGCCCCTCCTCCATGGCAACCTTGCATTTAGCCCCATATCAGGGTCTACAATGAGTCCTAAATTGCCAGACACTCGCATATACCAGCTTGTCTTTGGGGCCCAAGTCTGGCTGTCCATATCTTTGGCCGCCTCCAGGGGATTCTGAATCAGCTGCGTCAGCTGGCATATGTTCTCCCCTGCCTCTGGGGTGGCAGGGTCAGTCATGCGTTGTTCTGTCCTTTTCCTCTGGCTGCATGTCCCACTCCCAGCAGGCTGGCAGTGGAGTGGGAGAAGGTTGGTTTCCAGTGGCTCTGGCCAGATTGAGCTTGATAGCTTACTGAAGGCTGCCCAAGCAAGGATGACCTGGAGCTACATGGGAGGTGAAGCCAAGGTGGCTTGGAAGTGTTGGTCAGTATCAAGGAAAAGTCAAGGTACCTTATCACAGGCACGTCTATCTTCTGGGCCCAGCTGGGCCTCTCAGGTCCTTCTAGACAATTTCGGATGCCCAGAATACAGAGGCACAGACTTTAGATTCCAGGACCAGGTAACTGTGGGATAAGGGACTGGTATCTACCAGTACCTCAATGTACTGGGGGCATTAACCTTGACCTGGCTATGCCCCACTTGTGTAAGTTCACTTCTTAGCCCATGGCCACACACCAGTTACTTCTGCTGTGGAAGTGGCAGGATCAGAAATTAGATCTAGGATGACCAAAATCTGGATTTATGGCCGGATTGGGGTGGGGGGTGTCTTAAAAAAAATCTTAGAGCTGGAACTCAGAGCTTGGCACTGTCCCTGAGCTTCCTTTGCTCAAAGCTAAAACTCTAACACTTGAACCACAACTCACCTTTCATCTTTTTTAGTAGTTTAGTAGACAGAAGTTTCTCACATATTTTCCTGCCTGGGATGGCTTTAAGTTGCCACCCTAAGAGCTCAGCCCCTTAAGTAGCTAGGATTGCTGGTATGAGCCACGGGCACCTGCTAAGGTGGTGTGTGTGTGTGTGTGTGTGTGTGTGTGTGTGTGTGTGTGTGTGTGTGTGTGTGTGTTTCCCAGGGCTTAATCTCAGAGCCTAGGTGCTATCCTTTAGCTTGTTTGCACAAGGTTGGTGCTGTACCACTTGAACTACAGTAGCTCACTTCCCATCTTTTTGGTGATTTATTGGAGATAAGAGTCTACCCAGGCTAGCTTTTCATCTTGATTGATCCTCAGGTTTCAGCCTTGAGTAGCCAGGATTATAGCCACTGGCATCCAGCTGCAAAGATATCTTTTCATACTCTCTTCTATTGTAACAGCTGTCTACTTGCCCTGGCCAAGATCTCTGACCTCCATAACAGCTCCCACCACCCCCTGTTTGTGTGGAGACCACAAAGGTCAAACTGATCCCATTTCTTTGTCCTCAGGGGAGGAGGTTATGTTTCGTCTGAAGCCTGGCTGTAGATAGGTGCTTAGCTGGGAGAGAGGTAGTCTGTTTTAGCCAAGAAGGTAAGTGTGGCCAAATGCTAATAGCTCATGTCTCATATTCCTAGCTCTTGGGAGTCTGAAATCTGAGGATTGCCATTCAGAGGAAGCGCAGCAAGAAATGTCTGTGAGACTCTCCTCTCCCAAGAACCACCTGAAAGCTGGAAGAAAAGATGTGGCTCAAGTGGTAGAGAGCTAGCCCTGAATGAAAAAAGTGAGGGACAGAGCCTGGGCCCTGAGTTCAAGCCTTAGTACCAAGATGCATACTTGCTCATCCACACACAAACACACACCACACACACACAAACACACACACATACAGAGGAAGGTAGTAATGATGAGCTGAGCTAGAACTGGGGGCAGTCCTGAGGCATAGTCACAGTAAACTCTCAAGCCAAATCAAGTGGTTTCTCACTAAGTCTTTCTTGGGCTGAGGGGTCTCGGCCATGGCAGTAAGTTCCATAGAACCTACCCCTCCTTCTGTGCATGGGGCCTTAGGACCAAGGGAAGGACACTAGGGATGATCGTTTGTAGTCGGCCCACGATTGCAGATCTTAATCTGCACCCAAGCACTGGTGAGGAAAGCAGGACTCCGAGCGCTGGGAGTCCTGGGATAGCGACTGCTACAAGCAGCATCCAGTTGCCTGTGGATTCCTAAGCCTACAAGGCTTTCATGAGCCCAACTCAACACCTGCCCAAAGTGTGCCTGACAAATTCACACACTTGTGATACCCGGATGAGTGGACGTTACTTGGTGTGACATCTTGCACCTCCTGCCCCTCCTGGCCCAGAATCCTGGTCTGAGATGGCGATTTACTGCTCAGATCCACATTGCACCCATGACACATGCAATTCTGATGATCTCCATGCCCCAAGGCTCGATCTTTCTCTGGTACTGTGGCCCGCTCTGTAGGAGATGGCCTCCAAACAGGCTCCACTCAAGACTTGTAGAACACCTACACATTGGGAGAACCTCAGGGGCCCCACTGGAAACTACTTTGCCTAGAGCCACAGAGTGAGGTCCAATCAGACCAGGTGTTGGTCACGGGGCTTGAACTCTGGACCTGGGCTCTGTCCCAGCTCTTAAGCTTACCACTTGAGCTACAGAACTACGTCCGGTCCTCTGGAGGTTCCTTGGAGATCAGACTCTCCTGGACTTTCCTGCCTAGGCTGGAATTGAACTGTGATCCTCACATCTCAACCTCCTGAGGAGGTAGGAGGACAGGTATGAGCCACCGGTGCCCAACTGATCTAGCCTTTCACCAGAGTAGACTAGGAGCTCCTGAAAGCTATTCTTTATTTTTCTGTGCCAGTATTGGGCTTGAACTCAGGGTCTGGTCTCTGGTCTCTTAACTTTTTCCCTCAAGGTTAGCACTCTACCACTTGAGCCCCAGCTCCATTTCTGTTTTTTTGTAGTTCATTTGCAAGAAGAGTCTCACTAACTTTCCTCTCCTGATCTGGCTTGACCCTCGATCTCTATCTCAGTCTACTGAGTAGCTAGGATTTACAGGGTTTGAGCCACTGGTGGCATTGGGCTAGAAGCTTTTCTTAAGCAAGAGTTCTTCCCTGCGCTTGCCCTGACTCCTCCATGCAATGGATGCCTGAGGGTTAGGAGCTGTGTAAAATAGGCTCCCAGCCACAGGAAATGGCTGGGGTCCCTGGTGTAAAGCCAAGCTAATCTTCCCCCTGGGCCCCATTCTAGGACCCCACCTTCTGCCCTGTGACTCAAGTACAAACCTTGACCCAGACTTGAATGTCCTACCAGACTTTTCTGAAGCCACAGAGCCTTCATTCCAAAAACACCACCTGCTCTACAGCACACCTTAAGACCTTTGTCCATGCTGTACCTAATGCCTGAGGCTCTCTTTCGTGTATCCACATCTTAGAACTCCTGTAGAATTTTGGCACTGGATATATCACCTCCTGGAACAAGTCTTTGCTTCCCTTCTACCTCTTTTGTTATATTCAGTTGGTAGAGATGGAATTTTTGCAGGCTGACTGGCAAATGCTCTATCTTGGTGTGAGTGTGTGTGTGTGTGTGTGTGTGTGTGTGTGTGTGCGTGCGTGTGGTGTGTGTGTGTGTGTGTGTGTGTGTGTGTGTGTGTGTGTGCCTCTCCTGGGTTTGAATTAATGGCCTGGATGCTATCCTATCCCTACGCTTTTGTGCTCAAGGCTAGCACTTTACTACTTGAACCACAGTTCTATTTCTGTCTTTGGGGGTGTTTAATTGGAGAAAATATTCTCATATAGACTTTCTTGCCTGCAATTGGGATCCTTAGAACTCAGCCTCCTGAGTAGCTTCCAAGGGTGAGCAATCAGCACCTGCTTTCTACCCTACCTCTTACATATAACCTCGGCCTTCCTCTGAGTCCCAGAAAAAATGACTCACCAGGTTCACATCTTTTTGTGCCAGTCTTGTGGCTTGAAATCAGGGTCTGGGCAAGTTCCTGAGCTTCTTTTGCTCAAGGGTATCACTTAAGCCACTATGTGACTTTTGGCTTTTGCTGTTTCTGTGGTACTCAGGAATCGAACAGAGGATTTAGTGCATGCTAGGCAAGCACTCTACAACTAAGCCACATTCACAGCCCAAGGCTCACTTCTAACGGGAGTTATGAGGGTGGGATTTATTGGCATACCTCTTTCGGCATAGAAATCGCTATTTCATATCTTTACCAAGATTTGGGAGCAGCCTGTGACTAGGCAATGAGGAATGATAAATGAGTGATAGCCACTAGGCACCAGAGGTCTAGGCTCACATCCTACAGAGGGATAGAGAATATGGTGCCAGAAACTTTGACAACTACTACAGTCTAGGAACTGTCGTCTCCCTGGAGGCAGTGGCCAGCTTCTAGTTGTCCCGATAGGACACCTCAGCCAGAACATCAAGCTTCAGTTATTAAATGACATACAAGGATGCTTTTTTCAAGTTGCTGGTTCACACTTAGTACTCTTCAGGGCTTGTCTCAGCTCGCCCAGATTGGGGGGCTGGACATTGGCAACCTGCTGAATGCCCATCATCCATACATCATCCATCCATACACAGAGACATGGAGTTATTGCCTCCTTTGGGGGGGGGGACAGTTCCGTGTTGTACTATCAGCCTAGGCCCTGTCCCTGAGCTCCTTTTGCTCAAGGGTATTGCTCTGCCCTTGAGCCACAGCCCCATTCATATTTTTTTCCTATAATCTCTTAGAAATAAGAGGGTCGCAGACTTTCCTGCCCCGGTTGAATTCAAATTGGCATTTTCTACATCTCAGCCTCCTGCGGAGCTAGGATTACAGGCAGGAGCCGCTGACACCTGGGATTCTTTTCTTCTTGTTGTTCTTTTTATAATCATGACAATCTGAAAATCTTCACGGTGTTATTCCAATGGTTTGCATTCGAAGAAAACTACCCAGGCTTGGATTTCGAATGCCAGGACTGCCACCCACAAATGGAAGGAGATTCTGACAAACTCATTCCTATTCATGTGAATGCTAATGGAATATTATAAAAGTAATAATTAAATTTGCAGTTAATTCATGATTCTATTTTAGAATGCCACGCAAAAATTATTGGATTTATATCTGCCATTCTAGCACCATGGTGTGATTTCCCCTAATGGAAGGATATTGAATAATTTTTAATTAATGCTTCTATAAGTATTCAACCAGGATACTTTATTAAATGGAGGCATAATTTCATAACTAATAATCGGTAATAATGTATATAATTAAATATCCTCACATTCCCTCTCTCTTTATGCATATATATATATCTACACATCTATCTATCTATCTATCGATCTATCTATCAATCAATCAATCAATCTATCTATCTATCTATCTATCTATCTATCTATCTATCTATCTATCTATCTATCTATCTATCTATCTATCTATCTATCTATCTATCTATCTATCTATCTATCTATCTATCTATCTACCAATCTACACAATTGATCTGTTTATACTCTTGTCACTACTGGCACTACTGGGGCTTAGTGGTAGAGTGCTTGCCTAGTACATACAAAGCCTTGGGTTCAATCCTCACTACAATGTGCATAGAAAAATCCAGAAGTTGTGCTGTTGCTCAAGCAAAGGAGCACTAGCTTTGAGCATAAAAGCTTACGGACTGTGTCTAGACACTTACTCAACATCAAGGAATGGCACCAAAAAAAGATAGAATGTTCTGACTGCAACTATATAACGGTAACACTGCAAATACCTCATCACAGATCAAACCAGAAGTCTGATGCTGACAGCTACCATCTAACCTGACTTAGCCAGAGGTAAATGGCTGCAACCCAGCTCCACAGAACCAGATAGTGTTGGCTCCATCACCTTTGTCATACAAGATACTCGGGGGCTGACATCTGACACTGGTGGGTTTAAAACCCAGCCCTGATAGGAAGTCGGTGAAATTCTGAGCTGTGGCACACAGTGGTAGAGTTCTAGCCTTGAGCAAAAGATCATAGGACAGTACCCCCAAACTTTCACTGAAATTCCCATGGTTGACTCCACCTCCCCCCCAAAACCCATCCCTCTTTATCATTAGATGTGAACTTTATGTGGTTTGTTATGTTTCTGAAAGAATGGTGGTACTGAGGAAAGCACCCTAACACTGACAGCTTGTGGGATACAGCTATGTGATGAGTCCTTCATGAGGTGTTGTGTGCTGAGTCCTTCACGAGGTAAATTCTTTCACTTGGTCCTTGTAAGGGCTCCAGAAGTCAGATGATTGTGCAGATGGGAA
Source organism: Dipodomys merriami (assembly GCF_024711535.1). Classification (NCBI taxonomy): domain Eukaryota; kingdom Metazoa; phylum Chordata; class Mammalia; order Rodentia; family Heteromyidae; genus Dipodomys; species Dipodomys merriami. Next base: position 61,829 of record NW_027202888.1, read on the forward strand.
TCTTGAGGCTCAGATATGTCCCAATGTCAGTACCAATTGTGTATGTACCTAACTCCAGTGAGTTGTCTCCTGAAGACAATTGTTTTGGTTTATTTTTCTTGGTCTTGAACCTTGAACTCAGGACCTAGCCACTGAACTTTCTCTGTTGGGCTCATGGCCAACACCCCACCATGGGGAGCCAAGAACCGTTTTGCAACAGAGTGTTACAGTCTAAGCATCTGTAGCTGATGTCTGTCATCCTACCTACTCAGGAAGCTGATATTTGACGACCTCGGTTCCAAACTATGCCAGACACAAAAGGTCCCATGAGACTATTATCTCCTATTCACCACTTAGAAACTTGAAGTGGAAGCTGGGTGCCAACAACTCGCATCATCATCCTAGCTACTCAGAAGCCTGAGAGGTGAGGATCACATTCCAAAGCCAGCCTGGGCATGAAATTCCTTGAGAGGCTTCTCTCCAGTGAATTAATAAAAACCTGCAGGGGTGCTGTAGCTCAAGTGGTAGAGCACTTGTATTTAGCTGAAGAGCGCAAGGACAGCACCCAGGCCTAGACTTCAATTCTTCTGACTTACAAGGAAAGAAAGAAAGAAACCTGAAGTGGATTGCTGGGAATGTGTCTTAGGGTAGAGTGCTTTGCATGGATGAATCCTTGGGCTTGATTATTTAGTACCACATCACTAGAATAAAGCCTGAAGTGGCTCTGTGGCTAAAGTGGTAGAGTGCTATCTTTGTACAGGAGAAGCTCAGGTACAGTGTTCAGGTCCTGAGTTCAAGCTCCAGGACAAGTGTATGCACACACACATTCATGCACACACACACACACACACACACACACACACACACACACACACACACACACACACACACACAGATACCAGAAGTGATGTTGTGACACCAAATGGTAAATCATTGAGCTTCTGTTCTGAGCTCATGGTCACCACCCAAGCCCTGTGTTCAACCCCAAAACCTAGCCACCCAGGGACCAACTAGGAGAGGTCAAAAGTTTTAAAACTTGATGAGCTTCACCAGCTCTAGATGACAGGAAGCATTGTGATATTACACATATTCTTAGATTTAGCAAGCTTCCAGAAACTAGGAAGGTACAGTTGCCAATCATGAATCATTTTATAAGGTTCAGCTCCCTTGTTGTCTGCCAGAAGGACCCTTGAATTTATTGTAGCAAGTTATTTCAATACTGGAACATAGTCTAACAAAGACAGGATAAGTGCAGGGAACTTGGCCCTCCACAGGAGGAGGCACAAATGGAGGCTTCTTGTCAAAATAGCGCTGAGGAGAGAGATAGCTTGAGATTCAAAGGGGCCTTTTTTCTCCTAGGCTTCAGAGCCCACCCACACTCCTGCTCACTAATTGGCCCAGATGGAGTTGTTTGTTACACAGTTGTACAGGTGTGAGGATTTTGTCTGCTTGTTCCAACAATGAGGCAGACTTCCTCCAGCAGTACCTGGTGTCAAGAAAACCTCAGACTACACTGGTATCGGGGAGCCGCGGAACATGCACTGTCTTGAAAGCATTGTCTGTGCTATGAAATCATTTTATTCAAAGCAATTTTCCTAGCTTGGTGCCTTTCATCTTAGGGATTCTGGACCTTCACTGATAGAAATACATGCATACATATATTGGGAGACAGGGAGTTACTTTTTTTTGGCAGGTTCAAGGGTTGTATTATTAGCCTAAGCACATTCCCTGAGCTATTTTGCTCAAAGGTATTGCTCTGTCCTTGAGCCACAGCCACACCCATGGCAATTTATTTATTTCTGGGATCCCACAGAAATAACAGTGCTGTCGACTTTCCTGTACTGGCTGAATTCAAACTGGCATTCTCTAACTGTCAGAGTTCTGAAGATCTAGGATTATAGGCAGGCACAAATGACACCTGGCTTTCTTTTCTCCTTGTTCTTTTTTCATTGTGACAAACTGAAATCTTCACAGTGTCATTCTAATGGTTTGCATTTTGAAGTAAACTACCCAGGCCTGGAGTTCGAATGCCAGGACTGCCTCCTACAAATGGAGGGAGATCTTGAGAAAATCTTCACTATTCATGTGAAGATTTAATGGAGTGTTATAAAAGTAATAATTATATTTGCAGTTAATTCATGATTCTCTTATACAATGCCACAGAAAATGTATTGGATTATGTCTTCCATTCTAGCACCACGGTGTGATAGTCCCAATTAAGGAATACTGACTACATTTACATTAATGCTTCAATAAGTATTCAACCATGATACTTCATTAAATGGAGGTATAATTTAATAATAATTCATAATATATATAATTTAATATCCTCACATAGTCTCTCTCTCATATATAGCAAACTACACATCTATCTATCTTTATATCAATCTCAATCTCTATCTCTATCTCTATATCTATATCTATCAACCACTACTATGGCTTGTTCTCAGGTCCTCAGAACTGGCTGGCAGCTCAGTTTGCAAAGGGCTTATTTTTTACACTGACCTTTTCATGAATTGGGCATTGTGGGCTGTGAATTCAAGTCCAAGCATGGCCAAAATTTTATATGTGGAGTCAGAAGTACATTTTGACACATTTTTTCCTTCTCTGTGAAAGTCCTGGCTCTTAATATGATGTATAGTATAACCCATATGTAAATGTATCCATGTGATAAGATGTAATAAATGAAATAAATGTTATATATGTAATAATACTAAATAAAATAAAAAATAAGGTTAATAAATGTCATAGGGAATAAACCCATGTATGTAAATAGATCTCATATATGAATATTATTTATCAGTGCTGGGGCTTGAATTTGGGTCCTGGAAACTGGGCTGAAATTGTTGTATTCAATGATAGTGAGCTTCCTCTGCCCCACAGTGACACAGAATTGCCCAGGCCTTGAGTTCAAATTCCAGGCCTTCCAGAAAAATGGTGCAAATTCCAAGCCAGGGCCTTAATTTTTTTTGGCTAGGCCTGGAGCTTGAACTCAGCTCGTGGCAACTCTGCCTCAACTTCTATCATCCTAGGCTGGGGTGCAGCCTCTGAACCAACAGCCCATCCTAAGATCCTATGACCCGAGTTCAAATCTTGGGACTCGCAAAAAAAAAAGGAGAAGTGCTGGGAATGTGGGTCAGTAATAGAGTACTTAGCTTGCATGCACAAGGCCCTGGGTTTGATTCCTCAGCACCACATAAGCAGAAAAAAAGAAAAGGTAGTGCTATGGCTCAAATGGTAGAGTGATAGTCATGAGCTGAAGGGTTGATGGACAGCACCCAGATTCAGATTTCTGGGCCCAACACCGAAAAAAAAAGAAGAACAAAGAGCGCGGGGGGGGGTTGGGGGGAAAGGAGAAGGATACAACTGAGAAGTTCCAGAAGGCGGTTTTACATAGTTTATTCCTTTGCATTGCAACCATCCTGGGTCTAAATGACAGGGCCCAAAAAATGTACATGACCTTGTACTACTGAAGTTTGGTGGACTATCATGGAAGCCATAGCCAAAACCAGCAACCTAGGCCCGGGGTGCGAATCTCAGGACTGCCACCTACAAATGGTGGGAGATCCTAAGAAATACATTCCGATACACATCCATACAAATGGAATATTGTAAAGTAACAATTACATTTGTAGTGTATGATTATATTATAAAATTATGCACCAACGTTGTAAAGCTAGTTTTCGATGTGACAATTGGACTTCTCATTGTTGCAACAGGTCCACCTGTATATTTAAACGACTTGTTTTTCCCATCTCCTCCACAAGTTATACTGACATCAAATATAGTGAAAACAGGGGTTGTACTGTGGGGGTGGGACATACAAAGCAACAAAGAGATAATCTTATAAATGTGTTAGAAACACATGCATGAAAGAAAAAAAACATTAAAATACATCTCTAAGGGTTCATTTTCCTAACATCATATTATCTGACCTTTTCTGCTTGACTCATACATGTACTAGATATTGCAAATAAGGGAAAGCATGGGACCTATGTTTCTTTGGACCTGGCTTACTTCACTTAATATAATTTTTTCCAAGTTTTTCCATTTCCTAACAAATGGGGCAATGTCATTCTTTCTGATGGAGGCATAGAATTCCATTGTGTATATATACCACATTTTCTTGATCCATTCATCTACTGAGGGGCATCTGGGTTGGTTCTATATCTCAGCTACGGTAAATAATGCTGCAATAAACATAGTTGTGCTGGTAGCTTTAGTTTGGCCTTGTTTGTAAACATTTGGGTAAATGCCCGAAAGTGGGATTGCTGGGTCATATGGGAGCTCTATGTGAAGACATTTGAGAAACTTCCATACTGCTTTCCAAAGTGGTTGAACAAGTTTACATTCCCACCAACAATGAAGTAAGGTTCCTTTCTTTCCACATCCCCTCCAGCATCTGTTGTTGTTAGAGTTCTTGATTTTTGCCATTCTAACTGGAGGAGGGGGTAGCTCAATGGTGTTTTGATTTGCATTTCTTTTATGGCTAGAGATGTTGAGCATTTCTTCATTTGTCTATTGGCCATCTTTCTTTCTTCTTCAGACAAGTTTCTCTTCAAGTCTTTCGCCCACTTATTTATTGGGCAGTTGTTTCTTTGAGGATTTGTTTTTGGGGGATTTAATTTTTTGAGTTCCGAATATATTTTAGATATGAGACAGTCTGTTGTATGGCTAGTGAAGATCTTCTCCCAATCCGTGGGCTTTCTATTGATCTTGCTAGCTATGTCCGTTGCCATGCAGAAGCTCTGCAACTTCATGCAATCCCATTTTTTCAACCTTTCTTTGATTTGTTGGGTTTCCGAGTCTCTATTCAGCAAAACCTCTTTGCAGATGACATGATCTTGTATTTAAAGAATCCCATAGACTCCACTCCCAAATTACTCAAGCTGATTCAAAACTTTGGCAAAGTAGCAGGGTAAAAAATTAACCCCCCAAAATCAATGGCTTTTCTGTATGCCAACAATGAGAAAAGTGGGGCTGAAATTAGGAAAGCAACTCCATTTGTAATAACCCCACAAAAAATAAAATACCTAGGAATTAACCAAAGAAGTGAAGAACCTCTATGATGTAAATTTTAAAAACTTGAAAAAGGAAATCAAAACAGAACTTAGAAAATGGCAAAACCTCCCATGCTCCTGGATTGGCAAGATTAACATCGTGGAAATGGCCATATTTCCCAAGGCTATCTACAAATTAAACGCAATACTTCTCAAAATTCCAACCTCATTCTTCAAAGAAATAGAAGAGGCAATCCAAAAATTCATATGGAACAATAAAAGACCCCGAATAGCAAAAACGCTCCTCAATGGAAAGAACACTGCTGGAAGAATATCAATACCAAATTTCAAACTCTACTATAAAGCCATAATAATCAAAACAGCTTGGTATTGGCATAAGAACAGACCTCAGGACCAAAGGAATAGAATTGAAAACCCAGAAATGAACCTACAGACCTATAGCCATCTAATCTTCGATAAGGGAGCTAAAACAATAGAATGGAAGAAAGACAGTCTCTTCAGTAAATGATGCTGGCAAAATTGGTTAACTACTTGTAGAAAACTAAAGCTAGATCCTTATATATCACCCTGCACCATAATAAACTCCAAAATGGATCAAAGACCTCGAAGTCAAAGCAGACACTCTGAAAACCTTACAGGATGGAATAAAAGAGTTTATCTACCTGCTGGATTTATTTCCCCGCTCTGTCTTATTGTCTCCCGGGCTGAGGGAGGCTGGGGAATGGGCGAGCGCCACACTTACCATTCCTAGGACCCCTTCTGTCTTTTGTGGGACAGACGAAGACCCAATATTGGGGTACAAAGAGGCCTTTTTCTCATGATCTTCAGAGCCTGCCCACACACATCCTCCCTAATTGCCCCGCATGAATTGTTTGTTACACAGCTGTACAGGAGTGAGGCTTTTTCTCTGTCTGTTCTAACAATGAGACTGACTTTCTCCAGCAGCCTGGGGTATGAAGATCCCCTCAGGCTATACTGGGAACATTGAGGGGAGCGAGGAAACATGCACCATCTTGAAAGTACTCTCTGTGCTATGAAATCTTTCTATTCAAAGCAAATTTCCTATCTGTGTGCCTTTCTTCATCGAGACTCTGGATGTTCACGGATACAAATACATTCACAGACACATGGAGCTACTGGCTCTTTTTTTGTGACAATTCCTGAGGCTTGAACTGTGAGCCTAGACATTTTCCCTGAGCTCCTTTTGCTCAAGGAAGCATTTTATTGTGTCTTAAACCATGATTATCCTAGGCTGGGTGCAGCTTTTACCCCCACAGATGATTCAGGGATCCTAGGACCCAAGTTCAACTCCCAGCTATTGCAAAAAAACCAAAAAAACCCATCAAACCAACAAAAATGGAGGAGGAACAAACCAGGAAGTTTTATACAACAGTTTTACCTTTGTTTCCTTAGTACTGTGACCCTCCTGGATCTCAATTACTTGGCTTGAAAATTGTACATGACCTTGCATGGTCGAAGGCTGGAGGCTGTCAGTGAAGCCTGAGTCCAACCCAGACACCTAGTCCCTAAGTTCTATCCCGGGACTGCACACGGCTGAAGATCTAGGAAACTTGTTCCTATCTATAGGAATACAAATACAATGTTTGAAATGTACTAATTAAATTACTAATTAGCTAGTCGTTCCAGTATATGATTGTAAGCAATAAATATAGGTCATTGATTAATTAATACTTTATTAAGTCTCTTAATGTGATTAATTAATGGAGGTATAATTTTATAACAAATAATTGGTAATAATATAATATATAAAAATAAGATACAGACATCACTCAATAACTGGCCCGTACTGCGACCACGTGAGGCAGGCCAGACTTGCCAAGTGGTACTAATTGGATGAAGGACCCACTAAGTCCCCCATAGCAGGAGTGAGACAAAACCTGGGTGAGCTTCTACCTGATATTTTAGACCGAGTCCAACAGAGTGTTCACCGCAAGTCGCCAGCAGGGGACCTCCGAGATCATTTTGTAAAGCTACTGGTTTAGGAAGGGATGAATGCAGACCACCACACAGCTTGCGTGGGATTGAGAGAGTGTTCCCTGAGCACATGGGTGGTGGCCTCCCAGGATGTGGAACACAAAGCCCCAGGCCCAATCACTATCTTTACCTTTACAGGCTCAGACATCTGCAGGCTTTTACCCAGGCTCTGGCAGCCCAGGGCCAAGGAACCCCATGGCCATCAGGGAGAGGGACTTGTTTTAAATGCAGACAGGAGGTCCCCTTTAAGCGGGACTGTTCAAAACAATCCCCCCTGCCCTCCACCCACTGCCAACCAGCCCGGGGGGTCCAAACCACTCCCTACACCCTGCCACAGGTGCCAGAAGGGATACCATTGGAAAAAGGATTGTTGATCCAAATTTGATTTAGATGGGAAGCCTTTAAACTAGGGGAAGGGCATCCTCCAGTCCCGTTAGCTCAAGGAAGAACCCCCTCTGCTGAAAGACCCAGGCAGCCTCATGGCAAGACGACCCAGGCTCATTGGACCATCCCCCTGAGGGAGGACTCCACCCTAAAATGAGTATTTTCATAGGTGTAAAGCAGTTTCACTGCCTAATTGACATGAGGGCAGATTGAACCATACTCAGGGAGGAAGAAGTTCCCTAGGACTGGAAGCTTGCACACGGGCCCCCGATATTGGGGGTAGGGGGCAAAACCCAGTCCAAAGTGCCGGTCGCCCTTATGAAATGGACTAGCCTATATGGTGAGCAGGGAAAGATATGCCCTTTACTGACAAAAATCCTCACTACCAATTTACTAGGCAAGACATGCTAAGACAAATGGATGCTGTGGTCACTACAGATCATCGAACATCCTATGCTGATATCCTGGATGGAGTAGAATCACAAAGACTTAAACAGGATCTAGAGGGAGTTAAGAAAAAGAATTTTTTAACTTTCATAAGTACAGAAAAGAACATAAGGGACCCACTTGGGTGCACCCCCAATCCTAAAGGCAATTGTCCTCCAAGTACCTCCCATTAGGTGGAAACTGAGAAGCCATATTTGGGTGGAGCAGTGGCCATTGACCAAACCTAAACTTGTAGCATGCCAACTTTTGTTGGAGGAACAGATAAAACTTGGGCACATACTCCCTTCTGTGAGTCCTTGGAACACACCTGTATTTGTTATCCAAAAAGCATCCGGGCTTGGTTTATGCTCCAAGATCTACATAAGGTAACTGAAAGGATAGAGCTAGTAGGAATTCCCTAAGAGGAATGCCCTGGACTCCCGCTTCAGAATATACCTTGGTTGTAATTGATATTAAAGATAGTTTTTTTTCAATCCCCTTGAATCTGGATGACTGAAAGAAATTTGCCTTCTCCATCCCTTCTCTTAATTTTTTCCCATCCTGATCGGGGGTTTGAATGGACGTTGCTGCCACAGGGAATGGCCAATAGCCTGGCCTTTTGCTAACAATACTTGGCCACACTTTCAGGGCCTGTGCTGGGTTCAGACACCTCCCTTGCTTATGCCTACATGGATGACATAATTCTGGGGCACCAAGACCTGGGCCGCCTGGAGGGACTTCTAGCCCAGGTTCTCACCATATTAAAAAAGGGGGGTTTTAACATAGCCCTAAATAAAATTCAAATGGTACCTCCTTTTAAGGTGTTCCAATCCCACTTTACCTTGACTCAGGCCAGCCCCCTTAAGCCTTTGCTGGATATTCCAGCATCTCTGTCCCTAACCCAACTTCAAAGTCTTTTATGGGAAATCAATTGGCTATTTCCATGGGTTACCATCCCTAAAATAGTCTTGTGCCCTTATTCACCGGACTAAAAGACAGGACACCCCAAGAAGTTATTATAATTACAAGCAGCCATCAGACAATATTTTTACAGTTCCAAAGATCCCTGGATGAACTTTCCCTGAAAAGGTATTCTATTCTTAAGCCCATTTCCCTCTCGTTGTTTGCAGGTGTTACATTGATTTCTGCAGTTTTAAGTCAAAGGAGGGGAGCCATTAGAGTTGGTTCACACTCCCCTTGGGGGCACATCTCAAGTGTACTCTCAGGGAGACCAACTTGCCGATTGCTATTGTCAAGGGAAGGACCCAATTCCAAAGGCCTTATGGCCTTGACCCTCACTCCATTGTTTTTCCTTTTCAGATGGCAGACCTTGAGTGCTCACTTGAGCCAATGCTCTCTCCCTGGAAGGGTTTCTACGTCAAATTGACTGCCATTATGGGTCATCTAAATGGACCGTCAGGTTATGGTGACTTTCCCTCATAATGCCTTCTCTATTTTCTCCTACACCTATTCCTGGTGCTTTCTCTGTTTTTACTGATGGAGGTAAAACAGGCTCTGCGTATGCAGCCTTTGAGGAGCAAAAAAAGACCCCAAGCCAACAAAGATTTCAACCTTGTCAAGGGTCAGCACAATAAAAAGAAATGTTTGCCGTAATTATGGTCCTTCGGGACATTCAAAAACCCCTTAATTTGTATTCTGATAGTTTATATGATTAACTTGCTCCCTCATATTCCCCAGGCACATATTAAGCTGGATGGAAACCCTATTTTCCCATTTTGGACACCCTTAAGGGCCTATTAGATGGATGGGGAGCCCCTATTCATATTCAATATTTGAGAGGGCATTCAAAACTTCCTGGGTTTTTATCCATGGGCAATAATTGGACAGACCAGTTAGCTACTGGTCCACAAGCTTTAATGTTACAAGAGGCCACCCGTTTACATGATTTAACCCACAATAATTGGAGAGGTTTTCAACATAGATTTCCTCAGATTCCTGTAAAGGACCTCAAAAGGATAGTACATACCCGTAAAATATGCCAGCCCTTCTTAAAAGTATCCCCGCTACAACCACCAGGGGTAAATCCCAGAGGCCTCAAACCCAATGTCCTCTGGAAAACTGATGTGACTCATTTTCCAGCCTTTGGTAAGCTTAAATATATATTTGTTTCTATAGATACCTATTCAGGAGCATGTTGGGCTACAGCACATGCAGGAGAAAGAACTAAACATTCAGAAGCACATTTTCTTCAATGCTTTGCCACCTTGGGTCTACTAGCACAAGTTAAAGCTATAATGGACATTGTTTTGTTAGTAAACCAATGTCAGAGTTTTTTGACAGATGGCATGTTACTCATACAGAAAATCCTTATAATCTCCAAGGCCAAGCAATTATAGAAAGAAATGGGAGTTAACCCCCATATATAGTTACAGATAGCTTTGTTTACCATTAACACTTTAAAGTTTTCAAAAGGGGCAATTGAATCCAGGTTTCAGAAGCACTGGGGACAACTAAATCCTAAGCCTCAAGTGAAAGTCAGGTGGAAGGACCCCCCTGACACAACAATGGAGCAGACCGGACCCCCTAGTTATCATGGGCAGGGGATTCAGATATGTTTTTCCCATAGGGGAGACAGCCCCCATTTGGATCCCAGCCAGGAACTTTAAGTTTTACCCATTTCTTCTATACAGGAAGAAGCCCAATGATAAACTAACCAACAAGGAAAGTAAAACGGCTATGCTGGTCGAGGCTTGTCTTTAAAAGAGGGAAAGCTAAAAAGATAATTACTATCCATCCCCAAGGGCAATCAGCCCTTGAGAAGCTCTTGCGTTCTTTAACAATTACAGATGGTGATACTCCAGCTGTTGGCTGTCCTGACCCTCCTAGTCCTGGCAATGGCCCTACGGAATCCACATCAACCTCAATGCGTGACCTGGGCAGTGATCAAATGGAGAAATCAACAGCACCAAAAGAGAAGCTGTCCCTTCGACCTGGTGACCTGAGCTTCATTTTGACATCTTTGACCTGGCTAGAGGATCCTGGGATGTTGGAGATTGAGACCCCCTTTACCAAGGATGGCCTGAGTGTGGGGGCCCACGAGGATGCACTGTGCCTCATGTGTGGTACCCCCAATATCCAGGCTGTTCCCATGCTTTAAAGAGGTCAACCTTATAAGATAGTGACTTTATATATGTCCCAGAAGTAATCGAACTGCTTCAGACATTTCTAACTGTGGTGGGGCTGACGTTTATTAACTTTACTGAGGAGGGAAAAAGGATAACTAACTAACTAACTGGAAGATGAGCAGGATGTGGGCCTTGCGGTTATATCGAAAAGGATGGAGCCCAAGAGATCCAACGCATGGCTCTCCGTGTCTATCATGATAAGCTCAGTGCTGAAGATTACTCCATACTTTAGGTGAACCACGGAAAGAGGAGGTGCCAATTGGGCGAACCTCATAAGAGGTGCCCTGACCTGAACCTCAGCAAGAGGTGGGTTTGCCATTAAAACAAAAAGGAGGAATCTGTAGGGTACATGGAGAGCAAAGGTGGCGCTGAGAGGCAGTTGAGTGGGCAGAGTCGGAGTTGTTTATGTTAAAATCTGACTGTGTACCACAACCAGGCAAAGTGACGTCTGTACTTGAATAGCTCGAAAGACAGCAGGGAAAGTATAGAAAGCTTAGGTGCATGATAGGGTGACCTCTACAGTGATTGGTTGGTTCCTTTTCTTCCCCTTCCATGCCACACGGTTTTTTGCTTTAAAAATTGTTTGCTGCATGGTGATAAACGAGTTCCTGCTTGACTTGACTCCCTGCTGCATCTGTCTCCGGGACTACAGGAGGCTGGCGAATGGGCCAGCAACACACTTACCTTTCCACGGACCCCATCCATCTTCCGCGGGACAGATGAAGATCAAACAGGTAGGAGGAGAACAAAGGAGGAAGCAACAATGCTTAATAGGAAATGTACTCATTACTTTGTTAATGTAACTGTAACCCCTCTGTACAACATTTTTACAATAAAAAACATACATAAATAATGTAGTGCTCAAAGAAGCACTTTGGGGGTAAGGGAAGGATATCTGAATAACTGTACAAAATTCTACATTGGTTTTTTTTTTAATGTTCAGTATGGAACTGAATAAACATAAGTGCTTCCATTAAAAATTTTAAGTTACTGTCTTGGACTTGGAGCCAGTATTTCTGGAATTGAAGGGATTTGAGCTCATCGTCTGGGTAACTCTTTACTCTATTGGTGAAGGGGAAGCTCACTCTCCTTGAGGAAAAGAAATTCAAGCTAGAGTACCCAGGGCCTGCATTGAGGCCCTTCAATGTAAAAAATATTTCTATATATGTGTAAAATATGATATATATGTACATATGCATGCATATTATATATTGATTATTATAATTATTGATTTTGTATGTATTTTATTCATTGTATAGTTTATTGTATTTAGTATTATTATACACATAATATTTATTATGTTTTGTACATCTAGTATAAAATTATACACAATAAATCAGGTCATTGACTTGTTATTCATTAATACTTTATTAAATGTTGAAACATGATAAATAATTAAATGGAGGCATTAGTCACTGTCATCACATGTTTAGAGTCTCTCCCAAGTATGAGCTTTGTCTTAGTTATCTTTTGACAACTTACTATAGGGATTCCTTTAGATGATTTATACTCAGAAGCCTTTTCTTGAGGATAGGCAAGTTGTGGGATAAAATTGTAAGGGTGGGGCTGTGAATGTGGCTTAGTGGTATAGAGCTTGCTGAGCATGCATGAATGCCAGGGTTTGAATCCTCAGTGCCACATACTCAGAAAAACCCAGAAGCTGTGGAGTGGCTCAAGTGGTAGAGTGCTAGCCTTGAGAAAAAGAAGCTCAGAGACAGTACCCAGGTCCTTAGATCAAGCCACAGGACTGGCAAAAACAATAGGCCAGTTGCTGGTGGGGAATTCTTGAAACCCTAGCTTCTCAGACCACAGTTCCAAGACAGCCTACACAAGGAAAGCCTGTTAGATACTTATCTCCAATGAATCACCAAAAGACCTCACATGGCACTGTGGCTCAAGTGGTAGAGTGTTTGCCTTGAGCTGAAGGGTGCAGGGAGAGCACCCAGGCTTCAGTATGAAAAAAACAACTGGAAAAAGAGTGAGGGATAATCAAAGTACTTTTTCTATTTGCTAACTATGAGAAGATTTTCTGGAAAAAGAACATTGATATACACCAGAGTTGGAGTCAGGGCTCAAGGTTCAAGTATAGCAGATCCATATGTCCAGCCTCTCAGACTCTAACATTATAACCTTGTGTCCTACTGGGTTCTGAAAGGTCCAATGTTGAAAGGCATAATATGCTCCCCAAGCCCTTTGTGATAAGCACTTGACTTATATTGTCAATGTCATTACAGTTCTGAAGCTAGCACAGCACCAGTAGCTCAGGCCCATCACTCTAGCTCAGGAGACTGAGGTGTCAGGATCACAGGGTGAAGCCAGCCAGGGCAGGAAAGTCTACGACACTCTGACTTCCACTTCTGAAAGGTCAGGTGTTCAAGAGCTTCCTGTGTTTCCCTTGGTGATGAGAGGTTACTTGCACTCTAAATGTTCTTAGAGTTCTCAAGCTATAGAAACAGGAAAGAAATATTATTTTCCCATCCTGGGTTCAAATGAAGTTCTCAGGATCCAAGCCTTAGCCCTGTTAGCAGGAAGAACTCCAGTGTAACACTGAATTTGAAGGACAAAAAACAATTTCAAAAGCCGGGCTAGGTGAAGAGACCTAGGCCTGCAGGATTAGGAGGCAGAATGTACAAACTCAACAGTGAAGTGAGCTGTAAAACCACTTTATTCATTCCAGGCATAGCCTGCAAAAGGAAACCTCAAACATTTGCTAGAGTTACAACAGGGTCAGGCTTTTCTCAGCCTCTTCAAACAATGACTAATTAACCTTTTTCCCTCAGGTGAAGGGAGCCTCAGTGTATCTTTACGTTAAGAATAGAGAGCCAGTTTCATGGGGGAGAGGGGAGGAACAGAGTAGAAAAACCCTACTCTCTGGTCTTAGGGAGTAGGTTTTTGACTCTCTGTCAGATTTGAAGGCCCTTCTTCTACTTCTTCCAGTCCATTCTCCTTCCTTCATTCTCCACATCATTAATGCAAATCCCCAGTCCAAGATCATGTGTACTTTCTGGGCCTTGTCATTTAGACCCAGGATGGTTACAATTCAAAGGAAAAAAGAGTAAAACCACTTTCTTGAACTTCTCAATTTTATCCTTTTCCTTATTATTTTTGCCAGCTCTGAGATTTGAACTCTGGTCCTAGGAACCCAGGGTTGGCTGTGGAAGAGTTGCCAAGACCTAAGTTCAAGCCCCGTGCTTGGCAAATAAGTAAGTAAATAAATAAATAAATAATAAGGCTCTGGCGTGCAATTTGCATCATTGTTCTGGCAGGCCTGGGATTGAACTCAGGGTCTGGGTAACTCTGTAGCATTGTGGGTAAAGGGGAAGCTCACTGACTTTAAAGACAAGAAATTCAGACCAGTTCCCAGGGTTTGAATTAAAGCCTCAGCATAATATTCTTATATGAGATCTATTTACATACATGGGTTTAATGTGTATAAAGTTTATTACCCTTATTTATTATTACCCTTATTGTTAATACCCTTATGTATTATACATATAACACTTCATTTATTACATCATTTCATCTAGATTATATTTGCATATGGATTATACATCGTACTTTCACAGAAAAGACAAAAATTTGTCAAATTGGCTTCTTCATGAATAAATATGTATGTGTGTGTGTGTGTGTGTGTGTGTGTGTGTGTGTGTAGAGAGAGAGAGAGAGAGAAAGAGAGAGAGAAAGAGGGAATGTGAGGATATTCAATTATGTATATTATTACCAATAATTAGTTATTACATTATGCCACTATTTAATGAAGTATCATGGTAGAATACTTATAAAAACATTAATTAAAAATTAGTCAATATCCTTCCATTTCGGGAATCATATTATGGTGCTAGAATGGAAGACATAAATCCAATAATATTTGCGTGGCATTCTAAAATAGAATCATGCATTAACTGCAAATGTAATTATTTCTTTTATAACATTCCATTAGCATTCACAAAAATAGGAATGAGTTTGTCAGGATCTCCCTCCATTTGTGGGTAGCAGTCCTAGCATTTGATCTCCAGGACTGGGTAGTTTACTTCGAATGCAAACCATTGGAATGACACCTTGAAGATTTCAGATTGCCACGATTAAAAAAAGAACAAGAAGAAAAGAAACCCAGGTGTCAGCGGCTTCTGTCTGTAATCCTAGCTCCTCAGGAAGCTGAGATGTAGTGAATGCCAATTTGAATTCAGCCAGGGCAGGAAAGTTGGCAACACTCTTATTTCTAAGAGATCACATGAAAAAAATAACTCCATGAGTGGGGCTGTAGCTCAAGTTGCAGAGTGCTTCCCCTGAGCAAAAGGAGCTAGGCTCATAGTTAAACCCCACAACTGTACCCCCCCTCAAAAAAAGGGAGCAGTAAGTCCATGTCTCTGTGTATGGATGGATGATGTATGGATGATGGGCATTCAGCAGGTTGCCCATACCCAGCCGCCCCAACCTGGGCCGGCTGGGACAAGCCCTCAGAGAGTACTAAGTATCAGCCGGCAGCTTGAACAAAGCATCCCTCTGTCATTTAATAACTGAATCCCCGAAGGCTTTGCCTGGGCTGCTGTGTGCAATGGATGCATTATGTTCTAGCTGAGGTGTCCCATTGGGACACCTAGCAGCCTGCCACTGCCTCCAGGAGTGATCCAAGTTTTTGGATCTATATTCTCCATCCCTCTGTGGGATGTGAGCCTAGGCTTCTAGGGCCTGGTGGCTCTCACTCATTCATCATTCCTCATTGCCGAGTCATTGACTGGTCCCAAATCTTAGCAAAGTTATGAAATAGTCAGCGATTTCTATGCCAAAGGGTAAGCCAATAAATCCCACCCTCATAACTCCTGTTACAAGTCTGCCTTGGGCTTCGAATATGGCTTAGTGGTAGAGTGATTACCTAGAATGCACGAAGCCCTGGGTTCAATTCCTCAGTACCACAGAAACAGAAAAAGCCAAACGTGGCACTGTGACTAGCCTTGAGCAAAAGAAGCTAAGGAACCTGCCCAAACCCTGAGTTCATGCCCCAACAATGGCAAAAAATAAAAGGGAGCCTGGTGAGACATATTCTTCTGGGACTCAGGAGGGCCAAGGTTAGAGGGAAGAGGTAGAGGGCAGGTGCTTGTGGCTGACCTCAGTAATCTCAGCTACTCAGGAGGCTAAATTCTGAAGATCACAATTACAAGCAGGAAAGCCTATATGAAACAATTTTGTCCAATTAAACACCCAAAAAGCCAGAAGTAGAGTTGGGATTCAAGGAGTAGAGTGCTAGCTTTGAGCACAAAAGCTCAGGGATAGTGTCCAGGCCATGAATTCAAACCCCAGGACTGGCACAGACACACAGACACAGACACAGACACAGACACAGACACAGACACACACACACACACACACACACACACACACACAGACACACACACACAGACACACACACACAGACACACACACACACACACACACACACACACACACACACACACACACACACACCAAGATAGAGCATTTGCCAGTTAGCCTGCACAATTTCCATCTCTCGAGGGAAAAAGGAAGGGAAGACTTGCTCCAACCGGTGATATAACCAGTGCCAAAATTCCACAGAAGTTCTAAGGCAGGAAACAGGATAGAGAGCCTCATGCAGAAGGTACAACATGGGAAAAGGTCCTGAGGTGTGGTGTAGAGCAGGTGGTGTGGGTGGAATGGAGGTTCTGTGGCTTCAGACAAATCTGGCAGGACATGCGAGTCTGGGTCAAGGTTTGTACTTGAGTCACTGGTAGGGAAGAGGATGGGTTCCCAGAATGAGGCCCAGGGGGAAGATTAGCTTGACTTTTCACCATGGATCCCCGACATTTCTTGTGGCTGGAAGTCTATTTTTCACAGCTCCTTACACTCAGGCATCCTTTGCATTGAAGAGTCAGGGCAAACGCAGGGAAGAACTCTTGCTTAAGAAAAGCTTCTAGCCCAATGTTAACAGCGGTTCAACTCCTGTAAATCCTAGCTACTCAGGAGACTGGGTTCAGAGATCGTGGGTCAAAGCCAGCTCAGAGGAGGAAACTTAGTGAGACTCTTCTTGCCAGTGAACTACCAAAAGCCAGAAATTGCACTATGGCTCAAGTGGTAAAGTGCCAACCTCGAGGGAAAAGGTTAGGAGACCGGAGCCCAGCCCTGATTTCAAGGCCAGTTCTGGCAAAAAAATAAAGAAAAGCTTTCAGGAGCTCCTAGTCCACTGTTGTGAAAGGCCAAGTCAGCTAGGCACTGGTGGCTCATGCCTGTCCTCCTAGCTCCTCAGGAGGCTGAGATGTGAGGGTCGCGGTTCAAAGCCAGCCCAGGCAGGAAAGTCTGGGAACTCTGAAACTCCAGAAACCTGGAAGTGGTCCTCTGGCTCAAGTGGTAAGCTGAAGCTAGGTGACAGCAACCCATGACCAACACCTGGCCTGCTTGGATCTCACTTTGTGGCTCTAAGCAGAGTATTTTCCAGTGGGCCCCTGAGTTTCTCCCAATGTCTAGGTATCCTACAAGTCATGAGAGCAGCCCATTTGGAGGCTTTTGCCTACAGATTGAGCCACATTATCAGAGAAGTGTCCAGCCTTGAGGCATGGAGGTCATTGTCTGGCTCAACAGAATGAAATCTGTCATGGGTGCAGTGTGGGTCTGAGCAGTAAATCAATGTCTCAGACCACGGTTCTGGGCCAGGAGGGGCAGAAGGTGGCATGGCAGGTAAAGCCTACTCACGTAGATATCACAAGAGTGCAAATCTGTCAGGCACACCTCCTGTGGGTGTTGACTTGGGCTCATGAAAGACTTGTGGGTTCAGGAATCCACAGCCGGCTGGCTGGTGCTTGTAGCATTCACTATCCCTGGAGTTCCAGGGCTCACCAGTGCTTGAGGTCCAATGAAGGTCTTCAGTCGTAGGCCGACTACAAAAGAGCATCCATAGTGACATTTCCCTTGGTCCTGTGGTCCTGTGCACGGATGGAGGGGCAGGTCCCATGGAACTTACTGCTATGGCCCAGACACAGTCAGAGGCTGCTGGTTGCTGATGTGTGCTGTAGTGCAAGTGGTAGAGCACCAAACTTGTGCAAACAAGCTAAAGGATACCACATAGGCTCTGAGTTCAAGCCTTGGTAGACACACGAACACACACATACACACACACTCATGCACAAAAAAGCACACACAACAACATCCTTAGCAGGTCCCAATGGTTCATACCAGCAATCCTACCTACTTACGATGTTGAGCTCTTAGGATGGCAGCTTGAAGCCAGCCCAGGCAGGAAAGTATGTGAGACACTTCTCTCCAGTAAACTACTAAAAAAGATGAAAAGTGAGCTGTGGTTCAAGTGGCATATGTTTAGCTTTGAACAAAGGAAGCTCAGGGAAAATGTCTAGACCCTGAGTTCCAGCTCTAAGATTCTTTTTACAGACATCCTTTGTCTCCACCTCACCCCCAATCAGGCCATAAATCCAGATTTCAGTCACCCTTGATCTCACTTCCATTCATACCACTTTCATAGCACTGCCACAAGTGGCTGGTGTGTGGCCAGCACTGGATTAAGAGAACTTTTAACAAGAGGAGCATAGCCAGGTCAAGGCTAATGCCCCAGAACATTGAGGTATTGGCCATACCAGTTTCTCATGCCCCAGTTCCCTGTATGTAGAATCTAAAGTCTGTGCCTCTGTATTCTGGGCATCCAGAATTGTCTAGAACAACCTGATAGGCCAAGCTGGGGCAGGAAGATAGACTTTCCTGCGAAAAGTTACGTTGACATTTCCTAGACACCAACGGATACTTCCAAGCCACTTTGGCCTCACCTCCCATGTATCCCCGGACCCTCCTTGCTTGGGCAGCCTTCAGTCAGCTATCAAGCTCAAGTTGGCCAGAGCCACCAGAAACCCCCTTTCCTCCATTCCACTGCCAGCATGACGAGAGGACATGCAGCCAGAGGCGCAGCTGAGAAAAAGAACAGGTCATCGCAGGACTAAGGACCCCCAGAGGTAGGGGAGAGCCTATGCCAGCCGGCCCTGCTGGCCCAGAATCCCCTGGAGGTACCCAAAGATTTGGACAGGCCAGACTTGGGTCTCAAAGTAAAGCTGAAATGCAGGCCTCTGGCAATTTAGGACTCAATGTTGACCTTGATAGGGGGCTAAAGGACAAGGTCGGCATGGAAGAGGGGCACCATCTGAGGCAGAAAGAGTCAAACAGGGACCCAGAATGTGGACAGAGAAAGAAGAGGGAAACACACACACACACACACACACACACACACACACACACACACACACACACACGTAGCCCAAGGCCTCAGAAGTCCCTGAGCAACCTGAACATCCCACCCCCAAGAAGATGGCACTACTATCCTCAGACCAACTGTAGACAAAATTCATGGCCTCTCACACATCTGGAATGGCTCATAACACAGCCTGGAATTTCCTAAATGTACACACCACTATGCAGAAATCTCAGCTACCTTATTTTTGGTTGTCTGTCATGGGGTTTGAACTCTGGGCCTGTGCACAATCCCTCAGCTCTTCAGCTGTAGGTGGGCCCTCTACCACTAGAGTCACAGTGCCACTTCTGGCTTTTTGGTGGTTCACTGGAGATAAAGTCTCACAGATTTTCCTTCCCAAGCTGGCTTTGAACCACGATCATCAATCAGATCTCAACCTCCTGAGTATCTAGGATGACACAGTGTGAGCCACCAGCGGCGCCTGGCTTCAGCCACCTTCTTAGACCCAGGGAAAACCCATCTGGTCAGGCCACAAACCACATGCAACCCTTCAGTTCAGGCTTTGACACCAGCATCCAAAACCATTCTTCCATGGATGGAGAGCATATAATTGACCCTAATATCCCACCCCTGCTCCCATTCACCCATTCCCTGCCTGCCACAGGCCATGACCTATGGAGTTCTTGGTAAGGCACCACCCATCCTACTGTGGTTTCACACTGGGCCAAACCTGGGGAGTTCTTAGAAATGTCTGTACAGTGAGGCCAGCACCTGGTCTCCCAACCACAGCAACCTCACTACTTCAACATCTCTTGCAAGCAAGGAAGGGTTGTCTTTCTTTCTTCCTTCCTTTCTTTGATTTTTGGTTGCGGGGTTTGAACTCGGGGCTTCGGTACTGTCCCTGAATTCTAATTTTCCTTAAGGCCAGTGCTCTACCACTTGAGCCACAGTACAACTGCCAGTTGCAGATTGGAGATGAGGCTCTGGTGGGACTTTCCTGCCTGGTCTGGGAAATGAGATCCTCTGGATCTCAGCCTCCCGAGTGGCCAGGATGACAGGCATGGGATGACAGGTGTGTGAGCCACCAGCACATGGCCAAAGGTGTCTAGTCCTTCAGAATTTCCAGCTAGTCCTCCTCTAGACGCTACCCCCTAAACACCCCTCTACCTCCCTCAGGGACAGCAAAGGAAGGCTCAGAATCTGGGTGGGGCCATGGGCATTAAAGGGCCCCCTCCACATCACTAGCCCTGTCTAAGCTACCATTTGCCTCCTATGGATGGCCTGGTCGTCCAGGGCAGATCAGACCCATTAGGAGTTCTGGGGCCTTCCCTGTATCCCCCTGCCCCAACCAACCAGTACCTGAGAATTTCTGGGGCCAGCTGTTCCATGTCCCAGTGGAAGATGTTGGGAGGGTTGCTGATAATGCGTCCCGGGGTGTCCAGGGCAGAAGGAGTGTCTAGCTCACTTCTGTCAAAGAAGGAAACACAAAGCATGCATGATCTATTAAGAGTTACAGGACATAGCCATCCACTGGTCACCAAGGTCCCTTGTAGAGCTGTTTTATGTTGACAGCCCTTGGGGTTGGCCTTGGGGCCTGGGTGGTATCCCCGAGTTTCTTTGGCTCCAGGTGAGCACTTCCACCTGAGCCACGGTGCCACTGCTGACATTTTCTGTGTATGCAGGACCTAGGAATCAAACCCAAGGTTTCCTGCATGCTAGGCAAGCCCTCTACCTCTAAGACACAATCCCAGCCCTGCATAGCTGTTCTTCTGTGACCCATCGGGCCTGTCTCCAGACAGTCTCACACATCTCTACTGTATTTCTCACCAACAGTCCTGGCTGGAAATGAACACGCTCTGCTATGTTGTCCATCATCTGCTGCAACTTTGCTCTCTGTGCTTCCTGTCTGCTTCTCCTTGTTAAGCAAGACCCTCTTTTCAAGTGATGCCTCTAAAAGCCCATTCTGATCACCTTGGCAGAGCTGGAACCTCTCTGCTCTGCAGGCTTCTGGCCTTATCACATGCTGCCTTCCGTCCAGTTTGGGTTGAGAATGCACAAAGGGGAAGGGCTCGCTTCCACCACCGGATTTCAGAAGGCACTGATACACCACCCAGGGACAGGTGTTTTACACACTCTGAGATAGGGCCCTCGAAGCTCAGGCAGTCTGTGGGCAAGAAGATGGGGCCATTTCCTTGTGTGGGGTTGAACTCAGGATCTGGGAGCTGTCTCTGAATTTTCGTGCTCAAGGTTGGGGCTCTACCACTTGAGCCAGAGCTCCACTTCAGGCTTTTTGGTGGTTCCATGGAAAGTAGAGTCTCACAGGCTTTCTAGCTTATGGTTGGCTTCAAACTGTGATCCTCAGATCTCAGTCTCCTGAGTAGCTAGGATGACAGTGTGAGCCTTAGCCCCGGGTGATGGGCAACAAAGGCTTTTATTTTTTTGCTCCCGTTTCAACTAGCAAGCCCAAGTTAAAATAATCAGTTTCAGGGGATCAAGATCCTCTCCTAGGTCAGTTAATCCAAGGAGATAAAGGGTCTTTGGAAAAGGCTAGTCTGAGTAAGCCTAGTGGTGTGTGTGGGGGTGTGGGTGTGGGTATGTGGGAGTTTGTCGGGGATACCTACCCCCATCTCTCTGGTTCATCATCTTTCCAGCAGGGAGTGCATCCAGGATAGTCACCCCAAGGAAGGCGAATGGGGGAGGGTACCTAAGGTCACATCCAGGGGGATGATCCGAATTATGCCCTGCAACTGAACCTGGACAGATAAAGGAGAGAAAGAGAAGTTTTGGGGAACATCAAGGGAAGCCCCTTACCTTTGGCTACAGGAACCAGCGAGAAGACTGAATCCATCTGTCTTGGTCGTCAGATAAAAGGTATACACAGTTCATTTATTTTATTATTATTTTGTGAGTCCTAGGGCTTGGATTCAGGTTATCTCTGAGCTTCTTTTGTTCAAGGTTGAGGCTCTAACACTTGAGCCACAACACCAAATCTGCCTTTTTGTGTGTGTGGGTTTTGAGGGAGAGGTTGTTCTTGGGAGATAAGAATCTCACGGACTCTCCTGCCCGGGTTGGCTCTGAGTCACGACCATCAGACCTCAGCTTCCCAAATAGCCATGATGATGGGCAGGAGCCACCAGCTCCTGACTGCCACCATCCATTTATAATCCCTTATGCCCAGGGCTGAGCCACCCACACTGCACCCCATAGTTGGGAGTGGGAAGCAGACATGAGTGTGTTTGATACTTTAACAGCCTGCCTATCTTTGAGCATTGTTCTGGGTCAGTCTGATGGTGGCTTCCTCCTTATCCACAGCAATGACTGGGCTCTGTCACAAGAACAAACGTCCCCCGAGAGGTTTCAGGTCTAGGGTCTTTCTTCTGCAGTCCGCCCCCCTAACTGAAATGACACACACTAGCAAAGGATAGTAGACACTGAGTGTTTTCATTGTCTTATAACCAGGGTCTGACCAGATAGGTGAGGGTGAAGGTCAGAGGCCCAGGATAGTGCTGGGCAGGGGGACAATGCCTCCTCATCCAATTTCTTTCAATGGTCTTGCAGAGGGATTTGGGGAAGGACTCATGGGATGGACAATGCATAACCATCATGGTCCACCCAGTGCACAGAGGGGCTTACCTCATGAAGCTGGTTCAACAGGGTGATGGACACAGCTCCTGACCCACAGCCCACATCCAGAATGAAAGGACCACCTTGGGTTCCAGCCAGATAGGGATGCTGGGCCACCTCCTCCAACACCCATTCAACCAGTTCCTGTGTGAGAGAGAGACAGAGAGAGAAATAAGGCCAAAATTACACTTAATGCCGGGTGCCCGTGGCTCAGGCCTATAATCCTAACTACACAGGAGGCTGAGATATGAAGATCATGGTTCAGAGCTGGCCCAGGCAGGAATGTCTGTGAGACTCTTATCCTCAAAGAACCACCAGAAAACCGGAAGTGATTCTGTGGCTCATGTGCTAGAGCACTAGCCTTGATCTGAGGAGCTTGGGTACAGTGTCCTGGCCCAGAGTTCAAGCCCCACGACTGACAAGCAGTGGATTTCCCACCATAAGAAGTGGACTGCATAGCACCCACTGTCCTAGGGAGCATGGCAGAGAAGTCAGGCCAAGCTTCCTGTGCGCTGGGGGTCATGAGTAGATCACCTGGCTTCTCCATGCCTCATTTTCCCCAGCTGCAAAACTGAATAGACTGAAGGATTCCCTTCATCATGGAGATTGGGTAATGATGAAAGAGAATCATGTTTTGTTTCATTATCCCACATCTATTGCATGATTAAGAGCAGACCCCATCTGCCACATTACCTCCTTCTGAGTCTCCCTGAGAGATCATGCCAGGCAAAGCATAAGCTTCATGGAAGCATTCCTGCAGAAGGGGGTGTTGGTTCAAGGCTTCCTATACACTTGGCTGCACCTTTATTGCCTCTACCTTTATTCTTACTATATTCTTCTTGGCTGTACATTTGCTGTCTTTATTCTTGTTTTGGCTATTTTTCTATTGATCCGCGAACAGAGCATGTTGTTTCTTTCCAGTCCAATAGAGACGGCTTCTCTAAATAATAAAGACTAGGACCAAAGATTAGATGTGGACAATTCCCCAATCAATATATCATCTGATGGGACGCTGCCTCCAGAAACTCCTGCAAATTCAAAAGCAGTTTTGCGGCTCCCTCATAGTAAATATAGAAATATAAAATTTCCAGATATGTTACAATAGACAGAATTAATGGATTAAACTAAACCAGAAGGAGTTATCCCAAAAGCACAGAGAGTTATAGAAAAAGGGACCTCTGATAATAAAAGGAAAAGAAAGATTCCCACAACAGTTATGACTAAGTTTAGTCCAGCTTACATTATAGGGAATAGATGGTGGTTTCCCACCTCTTTCATTTGGAAATATGATGGCTGACTTATTAACTAGAGAAACCATCATGCTTTATTTGTAATTAGTCACCTTAATACTAATGACCAAAAACTTAGACTTATGCAAAAACATTGGAGCGAAATTGGATTTAAAGTTCAGCCAAAAGTTAAAAGGAAAGATTTGCTCACAGGCACCTGGAAAGGGCCTGATGTATTAATCACCTCGGGAAGAAGGTATACATGTGTGTTTCCACAGGATGCCGAGTCACCCATCTGGAATCTCAACCGACTCGTGTGCCCCTACAAAAATAAGAGAAACCCAGCAAAAAAAAAAACAAAAAACAAAAAAAAACCCCAGAAGATGCAAATGAAGAAAACGATGCAGAAACTCAAAAGTTTTCACCTTTCTCCTCAACAGGCAAAGACAACAAAAGAAGCTCAACCACCAACCTGGGAACAAATTAAGAAGCTCACCCATTCTGCGGAGGAGATTGTGGTTTCTACGGGAAAGACTAGCACTGTTGAAAATATGTTTCTTGCTATGCTTGCCATTATTGCTGTGCAGTCAGTCTCTGTTTCAGGAGAACAATACTGGGCATATGTACCTAATCCTCATCTTCTATATCCCGTGGGATGGGAGGGATGAAGATATAATACAAGTAATGACAAATAATAGTGACCTGCTAGGGGGTTTGGAGGACTATTCTAATTCTCATATGACTTCTCAAACAATTAATTATGAAGGAATGACAGATACCACTCCAATTTGTATAACGCTATCAGGAGAAAATCTCCCTGGGTGTTCGCCTATAAACTATAGAACTTTTTTTACTGATGCCCTTTTTCAATCCAATGATAAAAGTTCAAAGAAGATTGATGTGGGAAATTGGCATGATGATATTAGGCTTTCATACTTATAATGAATCCTTTTTCATTCCCAAGAGGTATATACATTTAGGTAACTGCCTACAAAAATATCATGACAAGGATCAGTTTGGGGATGCATTAATTACCTCACCAAAATGGTGGGAATGTGGATTTCAAAAGGCCTCTTTTTTACAACCCCATTGGGCACCAGATAGTATTTTTGATTTTTCCATTGCTAACCCCGATTATGATTATGCCTCCTACTTAAAACATAATTCATCAAAGTTTAATGGCTATGCTCCTGATATGCACGAGGAACCCCTGAAAAAATGGCTCACTCCAGGGTGAGTAGCTTCCATTTTGGTGAGTCACTCTCCCTTTCACAATAAAACGGGCATTCAGCTGGATTTGTTCAGACTTTTTGCAGCAAAAAACATGATTTTACTGAAAAAGCCCAAAGAAACTAAGAGAACTGCAATTGGGGTAAGAGCATGTGTGGGTTATCCTATGGGAATTTTAGCTGGAAAACTAGATAATTTAATCATTATTAAGCAAGGAAAATCTTATTATATTAGGTGTAAGGATTTTATTTTTACTAATTGTCTTACTTCTTCTCTGGGTAAAATATATTCTGTAATTTTTATTTTAAAAAGACCTTCGTATGTAATGTTACGTGTAGATCTATAAAATGACCCTTGGTTTAAAAATTCTGCTTTACAAATGTTGAAAACTCTGGATATTATGTTGCAGCCAAAACGCTTTGTTTCGGCCTTGATTTTAGGAATAAGTGCTTTAATAACAATAATTAGCTCTTTAGCGATTTCTACAGCAGCCTTAGTAAATGAAGTAAACACTGCTCATTTTGTTACTGATTTAAGCAAAAATGTTTCATTAGCCCTAGTAAAAAAATAAATTATAGATAAAAAGTTAGAAATGAAAATAAATGCTCTGGAGGAAGTGGTTCTGTCTATAGGTCAGGAAGTTCAAAATTTAAAAACACAACTCTCAGTTAAATGTCAGGTTAGTTTTAAATATATCTGTGTTACTGCTCTAAAATATAACTTTTCTTTTAATTGGAATGCCACCAAAAATCATTTGTTAGGAGTTTGGATAGATAAAGATATCTCTAATGTTATGGAGGCTTTACAGGACAAAATTACAGCAGTTAGTAAAGCTCATTCAGATGTAAAAAATTTACAATCTTTGGCAGCGTTATTTAAGCATAACGTGGAGGCCCTCAATCCTCTGGATTGGATTCATATAATAATTATAATTGCCATTGTCAGATCAATTCACGCAATACTTATTCTTATATTTCCAGTCATTTTCTGGATGATCTTTAGATTTGTCTCTTCTGTGCACCAAGACATTCATGAGCTTCAAGTAAAAAATAAAAAAGGAAGAAATTCCATGTCACCTCCTGCTGAATCTGTGTGAGAGTTCACGCCAGACAAAGCATAAGCTTCATGGAAGCATGCCTGCAGGAAGGGGGTGTTGGTTCAAGGCTTCCTATACACTTGGCTGCACCTTTATTGCCTCTACCTTTATTCTAACGACATTCTTCTTGGCTGTACATTTGTTGCCTTTTTCTCATTTTGGCTATTTTTCTATTCATCCACGAACAGAGCATGTGAAGCCACTTCCCCTCGTGCCTGTCCTCTCTACTCTCCGCTATCTCTCTAGCTCCACTTCTCTCGCGTGCCGCCTCACACCCTCTGCGCATGCGCACCTGCCCCTGTGAGACCCTGGCCACTGCTGCCTCCACAGTGAGGCCCCTGGGCCCTGCCTCCTCCTCCCCTTGGCCCAGTCCCCTCTTCCCCTTGGCTCCACCCCCTACCCTTGCCCACAAGAGCAGCCCTGACTGGGCCCTAAGGCTTCCAGGCCATGGGAATTACAGCCTCACCTCAGCTCAGCACTCCCCACCAACCCTAGCACTTGCTCAGGGGATCGAATCTCCCCTCAGCCCCACGACAAGAGGAGACTCTCCTCCAAGCCTCTCCACTCCACATATCAAACATGTGCACAGTGACACAGTGAGAGAGAGAGAGAGAGAGAGAGAGAGAGAGAGAGAGACAGAGAGACAGAGAGACAGAGAGAGACAGAGACAGAGACAGAGACAGAGACAGAGACAGAGACAGAGACAGAGACAGAGACTGAGAGACTGAGAGACTGAGAGAGATTGTTGGGGAAAACTACCTCTCAAGGACGCAGAACATAGCACCCTTTTGGATGACTCAGCACACAGCATACTTCAAAAAACATCACAAAGCACCCTGAGTAAAAGACTCAGCACAATGTGCCCTTTGAAGGACTTAGCATATAATAGCCTTTGGGATGACTCAGCACACAGCACCCTTTGAAGGAGGGAATCCATAGCATGCAGTGTATAGGACTCAGTGCATGGCACACTTTGAAAAACTCAGCACGTAGCACTCTTTCCCAGGACTCAGCACATAGCATCCTGTGATAAGTCTCCATACACACCACCCTTTGAAGGGCTGAATATGTAGCACCCTGTGTAAAACACTCAGTGCACAGCACCCTTTGAAAAACTCAGCACATAGCACAGTTTTGAAGGACTCAGCACATACCACCTTGTGGAAGAACTCAACACACACCAATATTTGAAAGACAGTACAGAGAACTGTCTACAGGACTCGGCATATAGCACTCACCTCATCCTCTCTTCTCAAGGATGCAGCACATTGCACCCATTGAGGTAACTCAGCACACAGCCCTCTTTGAAGCACTCAGCAAAAGTACCCTGTGTAAAGGACTGGGCCCACAGCACCCATTGAAAAAAATCACCTGTCCCTCCCTTCTCAAGGGGTCAGCACATAGCACCATTTGTTATGAATTAGCATACCACACTTTTGAAGGACTCAGCATAAAGTACATTGTGTAATGGACTCAGCACACAGCACCCTTTGAAAAATCCAGCACAGCCTACTCTTCTCAAGGACTCAGAACATAGCACCCTTTGGGATGACTCAGCACACAGAATGGTTTTTGAACACTAAGAAAAAACACCCTATGTGGGATAGACTCAGAAAACAGCACCCTGTGAAGGACTCAGCACATACCTGTATGTCACAAGTTCTGCTGTCATTAGAATTAGGGTGCTTTCTGCAGTATCATCATTATTCAGAAACACTTCACAAATCCTACTTGTTCACATTTAGCTAATGTGTGTTTTATGGGGGAAGGTCAGCTGGGGGTCTTGAACTAAAAACTTGGGGCCCCTGTCCCTGAACTCTTTGGTTCAATGCTAGAGCTCTACCACTTTGATTCACAGATCCAATTTTGGTTTGTTTTTTGGGGGTTGTTCTTTGACAGGCCTTATGGTAATCAGGAAGGCCAAGTTGGGGTGTCCATGGGCAAAGGCTCTTAGCTGGGCCGGGAGCTGACTTCTCACTTCCTTGTGCCCCTGGGAGCAGGGCCTCCTGGAGCTCTCTTCACCTAGGGTGGAACAGATCTGTTGTGGAATCATCACTCAGGGTGAGCGAAAGTCAGGTTGTCCCTGGTCACTTCCCCAAATTGAACTCTAGAGGACGATAGTCCTCCATGATGGCAGAGGGACGCATGTTCCACCTCTAGCCATCAGGAGGCAGGAGTTGTCCACCATAGGGATTGTATCAGTTGTATTTACTCTTGTTTCCCTGGGGATCCCATCATGCTTTGAAGCCACCGTGGACAGGAAAGTCCTTGAGACTTACCTACAATTAACCATCGAAAAGCAAGTGGGGCTGTGGCTCAAGTGGCAGAGCACTAGCCTTGAGCAAGAAAACTCAGGGATAGAGCCTTGGCCCTGAGTTCACACACACACACACACACATGCACACACACCACATGCATGCAAAATCAAAGATATCTACACTGAAATCTTTGGGTATTCTCTACCTTTTCCCTACTGAGTCTGGTGGTTATTGGCCTAGGTGTTTGATGCATCCAACACCGCATGGCATCTTTAATTTTGGGGAACAGAATGGCTAGAAGGTCAGCCTTCCCCGATCCAGCTCCTTGACTGGGTCAAGGTCTATCCAGGCCCTTTAGGTCTCCTTTTGCAGACTGGCCAAGATGCCTTCAAAAGGTATCAAATGCTGGACACTGGTGGCTCATGCTTGTCATCCTAGCTAATCTGGAAGCTGAGATCTGGAGGATCACGGTTCAAAGCCAGCCTGAGCAGGAAAGTGTGTGAGACTCTTATCATCGATGAACCATCAGAAAACAAGAAGTGGCCCTGTGGTTCAAGTGGTAGAGTGCTAGCCATGAGAGAAAGAGCTCAGGGACAGTGACCAGGACCTGAGTTCAAGCTCCAGGACTGGAAGAACAAATCTTTATTGGAGGCTTGTTTTCCCTTTGAAAACAATTTCTTCTTTGTGATAAGCATAGCATGGGCCTCTTCCCTGG
Source organism: Dipodomys merriami (assembly GCF_024711535.1). Lineage (NCBI taxonomy): Eukaryota > Metazoa > Chordata > Mammalia > Rodentia > Heteromyidae > Dipodomys > Dipodomys merriami. The sequence continues at coordinate 91,132 of NW_027202888.1, forward strand.
CCACCAATAGACCATTAGATGTCCCTTGAATATAGGTCACCTTCCAGCAGCCTTTGCCCTACCCGACCCGCAGTTTACCCTTCCCATGACCCAGCAGATGGAGGCTTGAGAAAAGGCCACCTGGCCACCTACTTATGGTGGCTGCTGAGGCTTTGGAGAATCATGATGTCACATAGTCATCATCTACATCAGTCTACAGAAGAAAGGGAAGGACCGTTCCTCACCTGAGCCCGTGAGCTGTGGGTGGCTCTGGATGTGGGGCAGCTGCGGCAGGATGTGCTTTGTGGGGGAGTCCTCTATGGGGTTGAGAATCTTGATATCCCTTCTGGTAGTTTCCACACTGTGTTGAAGTGGCAATTCTTTAAAACCTTTCTGCTCCTCCCTCATTTCGCCTGCCCTGGAGCCTAGAGTCATTCAAAGCGGCGGCAGTGACAGGAGGCTCAGCTTGTGCTGGCATCTGGAGCCCGTTGTACATGTCTTCCCCTGTGACGAGTGACAACGGCTCCCACAGCCGGCTCTCCATTTCTCCATCTTCTCCTAGGACAGATAGTACACATGCTCAGGTTTCTTCTGACACAGCTCAGCCAGAATGAACATCTGCTCTTTACATGCCATGAGGGACTCCTCAACAGTGTGATGTGTGCCGACAGCTGGCTGCATCTATGTTGAAGATCACCCGCTGGACTATGGAAGTCCATCTTATCAGGTAGGTCGTGGACAAAGTATATTTTCTTCTTGGATACCCACGTGTCCCACTTCCCATCCCCACACAGCTGTGGTGCCAGCTCATGTGATGGAGGGCCTGTGGCTCGAGCTTTCTCTGGCACTGAGCTGCCAGGTGAACCTGGTGCCTGCAGCAGGCCTGCCACTCCTGCTGCAGGAGTTTCCCCCTGTGGATTTCAGCCACTAAGCGTGCTCACAAATCCATGTCCCTCTCGGTTTGGGGAATGTCTCTATCCTCTGCAATGGTCACGTGGGGGGGAATCGACTCCTCACCTTTTGCTTCTCCAGGGTTTTAGACTTCTGCTTCCCCAGGGAATGCCAGGAAGCTCAGCTGGGCCTGCAGCCACTCCTCCTGTGATCTGATTACTTTCAGGCACTTGAGAGTGTCCTGCCACTTTGAGGGCACTACCTGGTCTCCCCAGTTGGTCGGGCTGTGCACTTTCTTCAGCTGCTCCAGGAGTTAGGTCTGCCTCTCTATGTGCTGTTGCAGGGCCTCCTTCTCGGAGCTCAGCCGCTAATTGGTGGAGATGTGGCACTCATAGATGGCTCTGAGCTCCTGCAGCGGGGCCAGGGACTGTCCTGCTGGTCCTGAGATGCTTGGCTTTCTTTCTCTCTCAGCCACTTCTTTCCATTCTCTCTCTTCTCCTCTGTGTGGACCAGCTGTTCCCGCAGGTGTTTCTTCACCTGCTGCTCTGTGTCCAGGATGCTAGCGAGCTTCTCCTCCTCACTGCTCACCCTGTGGAGAGCCTCCCACAGCAGGGACAGCTGTTTCTCCAGCTGTCTGTCACATACATATGCACTTCATGGGGTCTCGGGGGTCTCCTGCCAATCCTTGGCCTTCTCCTCCAGTCTGCACAATTGTTCCTGCTGCTCTGCATTCTGGAGATGGAACCTCTGGTTTTCCTGGACCTGGATGTGAAGTTATTCCTCCAGGTTTTTCAACTCCATCTGTGTGCAGTAGGCCTGGGCCTGCAACTGCCACTCAGCCTGAGATGGGCCATGGCTCTTCCAGTGTTCTCTAGGCTGAACACCTGCCTCAACCCTCGCTCCTTCTCCTCGGTCAGTTGGTTCACCCGCTGGGTCAGCTGCCGGGCCTCCTCCTTCCACGTGGACCTCTCAATGCTCAGGTCTTCTGTGAAGGTGTCTCTCTCTAGATTCGCTGTGCTCACCAGTCAGCTCACATTGTCTAGTAGTCTCTTCAGTTCCTCATGCCCTACCAGTGCTTGTTGGAACTTGCAGATTCCTTTCTCCCTGTTGTCCAGAGCACGTCTAGCTTCTCCTGTATCTTTGAGTTCACTTGCTCCAGGTCATCGAAGCTTCTCGCCTTCCTTGAGCAGAAGGGTCACCTCATGCAGCTGTTCAAAGAACATTTCAGTCTCATTCTGTGATCAGTAACCACAGAAGCCGACATCTCCAGCTCTGCCACGCACTGCTCTGCGGCCTGCAGGCAGCTGGTGAGAGCTTCGTGCTCCCTTTCTGTGTCATTGACCACCTGCTGCAGGCAGGCGGGTGCACATTGTAAATTGCTTTCTGCAGAAACCAACCTCTGTATGGGTGCCTTGTGGATCTCTAGCTCCATTTTAGGTGCTGCATTCACCTGGGCTATCTTCTCCCTCTCTTTCTTCCATTGATCCTGCAAGTCTGACTTTTCCTGCTTCAGTGGTTGGATCTTGGCACAGAGGTGCCTGGTTTCTTCTTTTGCTGGTGTCCATAGTTGGCACCACGTGTCGGTAGCACCTCTGCAGATCCTTGGTGGTATCAGGACCATTGACATTCTGGAACCTCGTGGCTGTGACTGTGTCCAAAGGTACGGGAGGCCCATGGTGGGCATCACCTTTGGCCGGACCCTCCATTGAATCTCGCTCCCCGATGGTGTTTGTCTTGGGGATCCTTCCCTTTTTCATGTTCTTTGTTTTCTTGAATGTTGCAGGTCTGTCAGGAGGATTCTTCTACGGGTGTTCTGGTGTTCATCCCCACAGCTTTCTCATGGTGTCTTGTTCTTTCAGACATCTGAGCGCTGGGATGGGAAATATGGGCTGGCCACGTTCCCAGGCTCTGGGAAATCCTCTCTTCTCCCACTCACTGATTAGGATGTCAATTTTGTACTCTACTCCAAAGTCGCCTGGAGTCTTTTGCTCACCGCTTAGCCACCTCTACCTTCCTCAACTGCTGGTAGTGGTGTCAACCAACAGAGGGAATCCTGGAGCTTCCGGGCAACATGGAATTTAGGTGTGGCCGCCATTCTTGTATCCCATTGTTCAGAAAGAACCATGAAAGAATGGGGGTGTGACCAGAATACTGTGATGCAGGCAGAATGGGCGGAGTCAAGATAAGAGCAGCTGCTTTCCAAGGAAACTCTGTCCAATCTGCTGGGGACACGATGGTGACCTGCTTTAGCTGGATGGCTGCACAGATTGTTCTGTATGTCTGTTTGTTGCCAGTCCTGGACCTTTAACTCTGGATCTGGGCACAGTCTGTGAGCTGCTTTTGCTCAAGGCTAGCCCTCAACTTCTGGAGCCACACGACTCTACTTCTGACTTTGTTGGCACTGAAGTTGGACAGGGGTGACTTTGACCATGATCCTCCTATCACAGACTTGTAAGTAAGGAGAACTACTGAGAGCCATGGGTGCCTGCCTAATCATTGGTATTGCTGATGTTCTTGGACAGACCTGTGAGTTCCCTATCCTGAGGATTAAATGGTGGAAGCTGGAGCCCACAGTTTGAATCTTGTTCCTGCCACCTCCAAATGGCAGGAGATCCTAAGAAATCCATTCCTATCCATATGAATACCAATGGAATATGATATATGTCATGATTGAATGGGCAGTTCTTGAACGATTCTAGGATAAAATAGTACACAATTATATCCTAGGACTCTGATCAATTTTAAACTAACACTTTATGAAGCATTTAAACAATCATATTCATTAAATGGAGACATAATGAAATATCTAAGAATTGGATGTCACATTGTATGAAGGTGTCATTTTTTTCTGCCAGGACTGGGATTGGAACTCACGGTCTGGGTAACTCTGTTGCACTGTGTGGGAAGGGGAAGCTCACCTCCGTGAAGTCAAGAAATTCAAGTCTGTTCCTTAGGCCTGAAATCGATCCCCAGCACTAGAAAACATCTTTTTCATGTATATTTTACATACATTATGTTTACATACATATGTTGACTCTTTATTGCATTCAGTGTAGTTATTCATTTTATTTTTTGTTTTATTTATGTATTGGCCATTTATTTTATTAAGTATTATGGCACATAGAACATTGATTACATTGATTACATAGGATATAGGTCTGCATATGTATTCCACTTCATACCTGACACCCAGGAATTTCACAGAAAAAGAAAATGTGTCACCATCAGCTTCTTACTCCATGATTCATTGTTTGGGAGTGTTGGTGTCTGAATTCAAAGCCTACAAGGCCAAATTCCTGAATGGGTGAGTGTCAGCACGCCATCCTGGGGCAAATTGAGCTGACAGGCAGTTCCCAGGGTCTGAGATCAAGCCCCTAGGGATGACAAAATAAGAACAGATTGACATGTCGATGGTATTATGCTAATAAATATTTATCTTTATAGAGTGCCAGAGATGTCTACACATTATTCAGTTATATAGACTACATTTCTACCAATTCTTGGGTATTTATTATGCCTCTATGTAATTAATGGTATTGTTTTAATCCTTAATAAACTATTAAGTAAATCAAGGTACTAGAATTATTATATCCCTGTAAGAAATAGTATTCTTTTAATGTTTCATATTAAATAAAATCAGTCTACTGAAATTATTATGTCTAATTTTATATGATTAGCATTCACGATTTGCTCATTCAACTGTGACATTGATAACATTCCATCGTTATTCCTATGGATGGGAACCAGTCTCTTAAGATCTTCCACTATTTGGAAGTGGCATGACTGGGATTCGAACTCTAGACCTATGTTCCTGTGCGGGACTATGGCTTCCTCAATAGCCTGCTAGCCTTCAGCAATGCAAGATGAAGTACCCTTTGGAGCCCTGTCATTCATCTCCAGATGGTCATGGTGCAAAGGAAGAAAATGTAAAAATGCAATCATGCAACATTTTTTTCTTTGGTCGGTCATAGGGCTTGAACTCTGGGCCTGAGTACTATCCCTGTGCTCTTCAGCTCAAGGCGAACACTCTACCACTTGAGTCACAGTGTTACTTCTGGGTTTCTAGTGGTTTATTGGAGATATGATTGTCACGGACTTTCTTTACCGGGCTGGCTTTGAACTGTGATACTCAGATCTCAGCCTCCTGTGTAGCTTGGATTTCAGTTGTGAGCCACTGGCGCCCGGCTCTGCCACTTTTTTTCTGTGCATATTTTTCCCACTTGCAAAGCTTGGAGATCTAGGATCCCAGGATAGGCTGTGGCTCCAGTGGCTGCACCCCCGCCTAGGATGATAGAAGCTGAGGCAGAGTTGCCATGACCTGAGTTCAAGACCTTGCTTCGCAAAAAAAAAAAAAAAAAAAAAAAAAAAAAAAAAAAAAAAAAAAAATAGCTCCTTGGCTTGCAATTCACGCTGTTTGTTTTTCTACCAAGCTTTGGATTTGAACTCAGGGTCTGCGTAACTCTGTAGCACTGTGGACAAAGGGGAAGCTCACCAGGCTTGAAGACAAGAAAGTTGGGCCTGGTCCCTAGGCCTGAATTCAAGCCTCAGCCCTGGAAAACATACAATTTATATTTATTGTAAAGATAGTATTTGTATTTACCTATAGATGTTCAGTCCATATCCTGTTTGTTGTGGTTATTGATTGTATTTTTGTTTTATTCAATTATTTACCATTTATTGACTGTGATGATATGCATTCCATTTATTATACTGATGGCATCCCATCACACAGTATCTAAATTTGTAGACGTGTTCTCCATCATGTCTGACACCCAGGACTCTCAGAGAAAATGAAAACAGGTGTAACACTTGACTTCTTATTCCACAATCCAATTGTTTGCAGTGCTGGAATCTGAACGCAGAGCCTAGCAGACCTAATTCAACACGGCAACCTCTAGCCAAGGAAGCTGCCAGACAGTTCCCAGACCCTGAGATTGAGCCACAAGGGTCGACAAAATAGGCATACATGGATAGAATTCCAGAGACATCTACTTAGGATTCAATGACATCAACTACATTCCTACCAACTCTTATGTATTATGCTGCCATTGAAGGAGTAGTATTGTTTTCATGCTTAATAAACCATTCATTAAGATCAATCAGCATCCTAGGATCATTGCGTCCCATTTTAGATTAGACCATTTTAGATTAGACCGATGCCCGCAGAAACTTATACAATCATGAATTTCCAAACATTCCATCGTTAATCCTGTGGATAGGAACAAGTCTCTTGGGAAGTCTCCCCACTGGTAGGTGTCAGGACCAGGATTCAATATCAGGGCCTTTGATGACATATGGGCCTGTGGCTTCAGCAATAGCCCACTAGCCTTGGCCAATGAAAAGTGAAGTAAACTTTTAGCTTTGTCATTCAGACCCAGGTTGGTCACCATGCAAAGGAATAAAATGTAAAAAAATCCATCCCGTGGCTATTTTCCAGTGAGGTTTTTTTTTTTTTCTCCTGCAAGGCTTCAGGGCCTAGGATCACAGGATCGGCTATGCTCCCATGGCAGCCAACCAGCCTAAAGTGATCGAAGCTGAGGCAGAGTTGCCATGAACTGAGTTCAAATCGCTTGGTTGGCAAAAAATAAAATAAAAATAAAAAATAATAAACCACCCTAGCTCAGAATTAGCACCATTTTTTCTGCCACAGCTGGGATTCCAACTCAGATCTGGGTAACAATATAGCACAGTGGGTGAAGGGGAAGCTCACCATCCTTGAAGACTACAAGGTCAGATCTGCTTCCAGGGCCTGAATTGAAGCCCAGATCACCTTCAATCTGCAGACCACCAAGTTCGGACCCAGCATGGTCACCATGCAAAGGAAAATGAACATAAAAGCGCCAGGTGGAACTTCCTGCCACTTTTTTTTCCCCTTCACGGTTTTTTTTCCTGCAAGCCCTGGGGTCCTAGGATGCAATGATGAGTTGTAGGTCCAGAGGCTGCAGCCTAGGATGATTGGAACTGAAGCAGAGTTGCCACGACTTGAGTTCAAGCTCTGAGTCTGTTAAAAAAAATTGTGAAGGAAGCACCCTAGCTCCGAATTCACCCCAGTTTACTGCCAGAGCTGGGATTTGAACTCAGGTCTGGGTAACTCTGTTGCACTGTGGGGGAAGGGGAAGATCACCATCCTTGAAGACTACAAGTTCAGGCCTGCTCTCAGTGCCTGAATTGAAGCCCCAACACTGGCAAAAATCATGTGTCCACCTATTTTACACATAGGATCTCTATTTACATACATGTGTGGAATGCATCATGCTTTCAGTGTAGTTATTTATTTTATTGTGTGTCTTAGAGATGCATTTTGTATTTTATTGCATATGATGACAGATATAACTGTGCTGATATGGATGGCAACCTATTCCAATGTGTACAGAGTTGCCTATATAGCATACTGTGTCCTGGCTGAGACCCAGGACTTCACAGCACAGGAAAACAGGTGCAACAATGGGCTTCTGAAAGAAGCATTCATGTTTTGGCAGAGTTGGGATTTGAACTCAAAGCCTAGCAGTCCCAATTGGTAAAAGGGTCAAGGGGAGGACACTGGCCAGTGAGCAACTGAGGAGTTAGGCCGTTCCCAGGACCTGACATTGAGCCCCAGGGAGAGCCAGGATAGGCATAAATTCATAATTGAAACAGGATCTGTATTAACATATTGGTGTAGACAGCATCTTGTGTTCAGTGCACTTCTCCTTAACTTGTGTCTAATTCATGGAGGTATTGTGTATTTTACTGAGTATGGTGACAGATATAACTGTGCTGACATGGATGGCAACCTGTTCCCATGGTTGTAGATTTGCCTATGCATTCATTCTCCATCCTAGCTGAGACCAAGGACTTCCACATGAGAGGAAAACAGGTACAAAGACTGGCTTCTGACATCAGGATGAAACTTTTGTCAGTGCTGGGATTTGAACTCAAATCTGGGTAACCCCATTGCACTGTGGGGAAAGGGGAAGCTCATCATCCTTGAAAACTAGAATGTCAGGTCTGGTCCAGGGCCTGATTTGAAGCCCCAGCACTGGACAAAATAACAAGCCCACCTCTTTTAAACTTAGGATCTCTACTTCCATACTGGGGTGGTATGCATCTTGCATTCAAGGTAGTTTTTTTTTTATTTTGAGTCTTATTCATAGATGTATTGTGTATTTTATTGAGTATTGTAACAGGTATATCTGTGCTGCCCTGGATGACAACTTATTCCCATGAGTAGAGAGTTGCCTATGCATTCTCCATCGTAGCTGAGACCCAGAACTTGCACAGCACAGAAGAACAGGTGCAACGACTGGTTTCTCACATCAGGGTGACTTTTTGGCAGAGCTGGGATTCGAACTTGGGGGCTAGGAGGCCCAACTGCCCAATGGATCCATGTGAGCACACCAGCCTGTGAACCACTAAGGAGCTGGGCCTTTCCCAAGAACTGAGATCTAGCCCTAGGGAGGCCACAATAATCCTCAATGCATCATTGAAACTTGGGATATCTATTCACATCCATGTGTGGACTTCCTCCTGCATTGAGGTTAGTTATCCTCTCCATTTTGTTTGTTATTCATGTATGTATTGTGCATGTTCTTGAGTATATGATGACAGGTATAACTGGGCTGGCACGGATGACAACCTATTCCTATGGCCACAGGGTGGCCCATGCATTCTACATCTTAGAGGAGACCCAGGACTCGCACAGGAAAGGAAAACAGGTGCAATGATTGGCTTCAGACATCAGGATGAATCTTTTGGCACTGCTGGTATCTGAACTTGGAGCCTAGCAGGCCCAATAGGCGAATGGATCCACGTGAGCACACCAGCCTGTGAGCCACTAAGGATCTAGGCCATTCCCAGGACCTGAGATCGAGGCCCGGAGTGAGGGGGAGCACAATTGTCGTCCATTTATAAGCTGAAGGTAGTATGCAAATAAGTACATATTTGAATAGAGTAGGAGACATGGCGACCTGTGATGGAATCCAATTTACCCTGTGACTACCAATTCTCAGATCTTCCCCAATGCCTCCATTTCTTGACTGTGATGATTATTGTCACACTTCATCAACTCTTCATAAAAAATAATGGATACCCCATGAGTCTTGCTTATCATTTCCTACTTGCATCCTGCAGGAACTACTCATTCAAGGATGAGATGATCACATTCCACACTTCCTAGGTCCAGAAACGAGTACTTCAGGATCTTCCACCATTCCCACAATGTAGGGCGGCTGACCCGGATTCCAACCCATGGCCTCCGTTGCATGGTTGGCTGTGACTTCCCCGATAGCCAGAAGGTCTTCAGCCATGCCAGGTCACCTTCACTCTGTAGGCCTCTGGGTTCAGACCAACAGGGTCACTATGCAAAGGAAAATAAACGTACAAGCACGAGGTGGAAATTCCTGCTGCTTTTTTCCCCTTCTGGCCGATTTTTGTTTTTGTTTTTGTTTTTGTTTTTTCCTAGGATCCAAGGATGGGCTGTGGGTCCAGAGGCTATATCCTAGGATAATTGCAGCAAAGGCAGTGTTGCCTCGACTTGAGTTCAAGGCCTGGGTTTGGCAAAAAAAAAAAAACATAAATAAATAAAAAATTATGAATGAAGCACCCTCGCTCAGAATTCACGCCATTTTATTGCCAGAGTTGGGATTTGAATTCAGGTCTGGGTAACTTTGTTGCACTGTGGGGGAAGGGGAAGATCACCATCCTTGAAGACTACAAGGTCAGGCCTGCTCCCAGGGCCTGAACTGAAGCCCCAACACTGGCAAAAATCATATGCCCACCTATTTTACACATGGGATCTCTATTTACATACATGTGTGGAATGCCTCATGCTTTCAGTGTGTGTCTTAGTCAAGACTGCATTTCGTATTTTATTGAGTATGATGACAGATATAACTATACTGACATGGATGGCAACTGATTCCCATGTCCATGGAGTTGCCTATGCTTTCTCCATCCTAGCTGAGATCTAGGACTTTCACAGGACAGGAAAGCAGGTGGATCTATGGGCTTCTAATATCAGGATTCATGTTTCGGTACTGTTGTGATTTGAATTCAGAACCCAGCAGGCCAATTGGCGAAAGGGTCAAGGAGAGGTCACTGGCCTGTGAGCAACTGAGGAGCTAGGCTGTTCTCAGGACCTGACATCGAGCCCCAGGGAGGGCCAGGATAGGCATAGATTCATCCTTGAAACATAGGATCTATATTGACATATATGAGTGAACAGCATCTTGCATTCAGTGCACTCCTTTTCCTTATTTTCTGTCTAATTCATGGAGGTATTGTGCATTTTGCTGAGTATGGTGTCAGATATAACTTTGCTGACATGGATGATGACCTGTTCCCATGGTTATAGGGTTGCCTATGCATTCATTCTCTATCCTAGCTGAGACCCAGGACTTCCACATGAGAGGAAAACAGGTGCAATGACTGGCTTCTGACATCAGGATGAAACTTTTGTCAGTGCTGTCATTTGAACTTAGGTCTGGTTAACTCCATTACACTGTGGGGGAAGAGGAGCTCAACATCCTTGAAGACTAGAATGTCAAGCCTGGTCCAGGGCCTGATTTGAAGCCCCAGCACTGGACAAAATATAAAGCTCATCTCTTTTTTTTTTTTTTTGCCAGTCATGGTACCTGAACTCTGGGCCTGGGCACTGTCCCTCAGCTCTTCAGCTCAAGGCTAGTGCTCTACCACTTGAGCCACAGCACCACTTCCAGCTTTTTCTGCTTATGTGGTGCTGAGGAATCGAACCCAGGGCCTCATGCATGCAAGGGCAAGCACTCTACCACTGAGCTACCTTCCCAGCCCCATAAAGCTCATCTCTTTTAAACATAAGATCTCTATTTACATACAGTTGTGGTATGCATCTTCCATTCAATGTAGTTTTTTTTATTTTGAGATTTATTCATGGATGTATTGTGTATTTTATTGAGTATGGTGACAGGTATATCTGTGCTGCCATGGATGACAACCTATTCCCATGGCTATAGAATTGCCTATATAGCATTCTCCATCCTCGCTTAGGTGCAGGACTTTCACAGGACAGGAAAACTGGTAGATTGATTGACTTCTCACATCAGGATGGATCTTTTGGCAGTACTGGGATTTGAACTCAGGGTCTAGCAGGCAAAATTGGTGAATGGGTCAAGGTGAGCACATCAGCCTGTGAGCCACTAAGGTGCTAGGGCATTCCCATAACTTGAGCTTGAGCCCCAGGGTGGGGCTGGTGCACCATATTCATCCATTCTTATGCTGAAACTTGTGTGCTAATAAATACCTATTTGTATAGAGTCGGAGATGTGGCGAACTGTGTTGGAATCCTATTTACCATGTGAGTACCGATTCTTGGATCTTTCTCAATGCCTTGATTTCCTGAACGTAACTATTATTGTCATACTTCATGTAGTCCTAATTTAAAATAATCATTGTGCCAAAGGTCTTGTCTATCATTTCCTATGCGAATCATGCGTTAACTTCTCAACTCTTCCCTAGACCTGAATTCAAGCACCAGCCCAAAAAACATAACATTTATAGACATCTTAAATATTTGATTTATACTTACATCTATATATTAGTCTATACCGTGTTTGTTGGAGTGATTCATTATATTTTATTATTGATAGATTGATTTAGCATTTATTTTATGGGCTGTGAGTGCACCTATAATATTTATTACATTTATTCCAATCTATTCCATAGCTTGTAGCTTTGCAGATATATTATGTACATCATACCTGACACCCAGTACTTGAAAAGGAAAACAGGTGTCACACATGGAATCTTACACCAGGAAGAAACTTTTGGCAATGATGGAAACTAGACTAAGGGCCAAGGAGGCCCAATTCATGAATGGGTGAGTGTCATCATGGCATCTGCTAGCCCATTCAACTGCCAATTGGATCCCAGTGTCTGGGATCAAGCCCCAGGTTTGGCCAAAATAGCAATAACTCTCTATGTAGATAATGGTATATAAATAAATATAAATTTAGATATTTAGATACTGTCAGAAATGTCTATCAGGTATTCAATGATATATACTACATTCCTATGGATTCTCAGGTCTTCAGTGAGGATTCCATTTAATCAATGGTATTCTTTTAATGCAAAATAAACTATGAATTTTAATCAATCTGTGTACTGTGATTATTGGGTCTAATTTTATGCTAGACTGATTCATGAACTACTCATCCAACCATGACATTGATCACATTCCTTTGGTGCTCCTAGGGACAGGCAATAATTTTGTAGGCTCTCCAGCCCTGTGTAAGTGGCATAACTAGGATTCAAACTCAGGGCCTAGGTGTCCAGGTTGGCCTATGGCTTCGCTGACAGCCCGACAGACTTCAGCAATGCCAGGTGAACTACAGGTTGCAGCCGTGTCACTTGGACACGGGAATGGTCACCATGAAAGGAAGGGAAACCCGAGAAACTACTGACCATCCGCAGTTCACAGCTTTTTTTGATGCCATTTTCATTTTGATTTCCTGTCAGCCCCCAAGGCCTAGGATCCAAGGATAGGCTGTGGGTCCAGAGGTTTCACCATCCCAGGCTAGGGTGATGTTAGCTGAGGCAGAGTTTCTACGACCTGAGTTCAAGCCCTGTGATTGACAAATAAATAAATAAATAAATAAATAAATAAATAAATAAATAAATAAATAAATAAATAAATAAATAAAACCTAAAAATATTAAAAGGAGTAATGAAGCTCCCTTGCTTGGAATTTGTGTCTTTTATTTTCTGCTAGTCCTGAGGTTTGAACTCGGAGTCTGAGTAAATCTGGTGCACTGTGGGGAAAGGGGAAGTTTACCTTCCTGGAAGATAAGGAATTCAAGACAGTTCCCTAGGCCTGAATTCTAGCCTCAATCCTGGAGAACATAACATTTATAGTAATTTTTAGTATATGATTTATACTAACATCCATATGTTCAGTCCATATCGTGTTTGCTGGAGTGTTTCATTATATTTTAGTATTTATTTATTTACCAATTATTTTATTGATCCTGAGTACATCTATAATATTTATTACATTTATTCCAATCTATTCCATAGCACGTAGCTTTGCAGACATACTAATACCATATACATCATACCTGACACCCAGAATTCGCACAGAAAAGGAAAACAGGTTTCACACTTGGAATCTTACTGAAAGATGAAATTTTTGGCAATGCTGGGACCTGAACTGAGGGCCAAAGAGGCTCAATTCATGAATGGGTGAGTGTCAGCATGGCAGCTTCTAGCCCATTCAGCTGCCAAGTGAATCCCAGGACCTGGGATGGAGCCACAGGTTTGGCCAAAAGAGCAATACCTTTCTATGCAGACAGTGGTATACAGATAAATATATATTTAGGTATTTAGATACTGCCAGTGATGTCTATCTGGTATTAAATGACATATACTGTGTTCCTACAGATTCTCAGGTTTTTAGTGAGGACTCCATTTAATGAATAGTATTCTTTTAATGCATAATAAACTATGAATTAAAATCAATTTGTGTCCTGTGATTATTAGGTCTAATTTTATGCTAGACTGATTGATGAACTACTCATCCAAACATACCATTGATCACATTCCTCTGGTGTTCCTAAGGACAGACAATAGTTTCTTAGGCTCTCCAGCCCTTTATACTGGCATGACCGAGATTCAAACTCAGGGCCTCGGTGTCCAGGTTGGCCTATGACTTCACTAACAGCCTGCCAGCCTTCAGCAATGCTAGGTGACATACAGGTTGCAGCCTTGTCATTTGGACCCAGGATGGTCACCATGCAAGTAAGGAAAACCAAGAAACCGCCATCCATCCACAGTTTGTTACTTTTTTTCACTGCCATTTTCATTTTGTTTCCTGTCAGCCCCCAAGGCCTGGGATCCCAAGATGGGCTATGGGTCCAGATACTGCACCATCCCAGCCTAGGGTGATATTTGTTGAGGCAGAGTTGCCACGACCTGAGTTCAATCCCTGTGCTTGGCAATAAATAAATGAATGAATGAATAAATAAATAAATGAAATAATTTTAAAATATTAAAAATAGTCGGGCATCAAAGGCTCATGCCTGTAATCTTAGCTACTCAGGAGGCTGAGATCTGAAAATCGCGGTTCAAAGCCAGCCCTAGCAGGAAAGTTCTTGAGACTCTTATCTCCATTAAACCACTATAAAACCCGAAGTAGTGAAGTAGCGCTTTGGCTCAAGTGATAGAGTGCTCGCCTTGAGCTGAAGAGCCCAAGGACAGCTTCCAAGGCAAGAGTTCAAGTCCCATGACATATATATATATATATATATATATATATATATATATATATATATATATATATATATATATATTACTAATGAAGCTCCCTGGTTTGGAATGCATGCCTTTTTTTTCTGCCAGGCCTGGGAATTAAACTCGGAGACTGGGTAACTCTAATGCACTGTTGGGGACAGAGAAACTTACCCGCTTTGAACACAAGCAATTCAGGCCTGTTCCCTAGGCCTGAATTCAATCCCCAGCCCTTTTAAAGTAATATTCATCCACATTTGAAATAATGATTAATATCTACATACTTATGCTTATTGCATATTGCTTTGAGTATATTTATTTTATTTTGTATTATTCATTCCTTCATTATTTTATTGACTATTATTATACTTATGTATTAAATTGATTACATCTTCGAGAACTATACAGACTTACATATGCATTATGTATCTTACTTCACACCCAGGACATTCACAGAAATTCTATAGTAGATCATCCCATGCTTAGAAAAACAGAATGAATACATCAACCAAAGTCTAATTTATCCATAGGTACCCCAGTGGCTCACATCTGTAATCCCAGCTACTCAGAGGTGAGAAGTGGAAGATTAAGTTTCAAAGCCAATCCAAGCAGAAAAGCCTGAGAGATGTTATCTCCAATTAACTGGCCAAAAACCAGGCTACAGTACAGGGATGGCTGAATTGGTAGAAAAACAGCTATGAAAAACAAAGCCAAGAAAGAGCAAGCTGAGTTAAAGTGCAGGGAGAGGGGTTTTGGGTCATAAAGGGGAGAGAACTCCTCCAAAAACAGAGAACAAACAATAGTACACAAATCCCACCTAATTTAGGGTACCAAACAAAGGGAAAAAAGATCAAGTTTGTGCAGTTGTATAACTTTTCATGATCACATATGTTCTTAGGTACACTTCAAAGCTATGTTTCTAGTAATATATATGTATATGTTAATAATGTATATGTTATGTATATATATTATTAATGTATATATATGTGAATAAACTAAGAAACCAGCCAATGAATAAATACTTCTGAATTAGTGCCTTAACCATGGCATTATAAATTATTTGTACTAAAAGTATATTCCAAGTTTCTTTCTTCAGAATCAATCTTTAAGACGTTTGTTCATGTGCCAGGCCCATGAGGCCCATGCCTATGATCCTAGTTACTCAGGAGGCAGAGATCTGAAGATGATGGTTCAAGGCCTGCTCTGGCAGGAAAGGCCGTGAAACTCTTATCTCCATTAAACCACTAGAAAACTGGAAGTGGTGCTGTAGCTCAAGCAGTAGAGTGCACGCCTTTGGTTTGAAGAGCACAGGGATAATGCTCAAGCCAAGAATTCAAGCCCCGCCACTGAAGAAAGAAGTTTGTTCATACAAAATTCTAACATTCTAAGCTTTAGGAAACTTTTCTTCCAGGGTCTTATGCTCTTTAGGCAACTACTCCACTGTTGGGCTACATCCCAGTCCCAATGTTTTTGTTTTTAATTTTACAATCCAATTTATTCCCAAAATGCTTACAAATACCTAATCTCCTCACACAAGTGAGTTTTTATCCAAAAACCCAACCTTTTGTGGTATGAAGACACCCCTAGTGTATTTCGTGGTAGGCACTGAGGAAAACTCACACAAATTGCAGACAGTTTATAATTACAGAAGTAACTCTGAATAGAAAAACATCAGTTGCCAAGTGCCGATGACTCAAGCCTGTAATCCTACCTACTCAGTAGGCTAAGATCTGAGGGTCAGGGTTAAAAGCGAGCCCAGGCAAGAAAGTCCATGAGACTCTTATCTCCAATAAACCACTAGAAAACCGGAAGTGGTGCTGAGGCTCAAGTGTTAGAGTGCTCGCCTTGATCTGAAGAGCGCAGGGACAGCACCCAAGCCCAGAGTTCAAGCCCCAGGACCAACCAAAAAAAAAAAAAAAGAAATAACATCAACTCTCCCAACCTTCTAGGGAAAAATAATGTTCTCATTTTCATTCTCACTCTTCATGGCAGATGGCCAAAATAGAAACACCAATGTGCTATGCTAAAATGTAAAAGTTTAAACCCCTTTTTTGAAAACTCTCATGTTTTAAAATCAAAATGTATCAAATAAAGACAAAGTGAACTTTAAAAAAATAATTAAAATGCTAATGAAGCTCCCTGGCTTGGAATGTGTGACATTTTTTGTCTGCAAGGCCTGGAATTTGAACGTGGGGTCCGGGTAACTCTGTTGCACTGTGGGGGAAAGGGAAGCTCACTGTGCTTGAAGACCAGAAAGTCAGGCCTGTTCCCTAGGCCTGAATTCAGGACCTAGCCTTGTAAAACGTACTCCTTATATACATTTTAAAGACAGGATTGAACTTCCATACAGATGTTCATTCTATATTATGTTTGGTGTGGTTCTTCATTGTATTTTTTGTTTTATTCATTTATTTGCCATTTATTTTATTGACTGTGATGATACCTAACCATGTATTACATCCTATCACATAGCATTTAGATTTGTAGACTTGTTATCCATCATGCCTGACATTCAGCACTCTCACAGAAAAGAAAAACAGATGTCACACTTGGCTTCTAACTCCAGGATGAAATTTTTGTCAGGAGTTGAGATCGAGCATCAGGGGTGACCAAAATAGCCATAGATGGATAGGCAGGTGGTAGTATACCAATAAATGTGTATTAGTACAGAGTGCCATAGCCATGTATCTAGTATTCAATGACATCTACTACATTCTTACCAAGTCTTTGGTATTTGTTATGCCTCAATTGTAGGAATATTATTCTTTTTGTGCCTAATTAACCACTAATTAAATTCAATATGTGTCCTAGAATTATTGTGTCTAATTTGAGACTAGACCACTGCACGGACTACTCATTCAATCTTGAGTTGGATACCATTCCATCTGAACTTCTATGAATGGGCAGGAGTCTCTTGGGATCTTCTGCCATTGGTAGGTGTCAGGACGGGGATTTGAACTCAGGCATTCTGTTGTGTGGTTGGCCTATGGCTTTTCTGACAGCCAGCCAGCCTTCAGCAATGACAGGTCACCTGTGTGTTAAAGCCATGTCATTCAGACCTATGATGGTCACCGTGCAAGGAACCAAAGCCAAGAAACCACCTACCATGTGCGGCTCGCGGCTTTTTTTTTTTTTTTTGGTGCCATTTTCATTTTGTTTTCCTGTCAGACCTCGGGTCTTAAGATTGCAGCATCAGCTTTGGTTCCAGAGGCTGCACCCCAGGGTAGTGTGATAGAAGCTTAGGCAGAGCTGCCACGATCTGAGTTCAAGCCACATGCATGGCCAAAAAAAAAAAAAAAAAAAAAAAAGGAAAAGAAAAAGAAAAAAGAAAAGAAAAAAGAAAAAATAAATAAATTACTTAACTCCCTGGTTCGCAATTCGTGGTATTTTTTTTCTGCCAGGCCTGGAATTTGAACTCAAGGTCGGGGTAAATATGCAGCACTGTGGGGGAAGGGGAATCTCACCATGCTTGAAGACAGAAAGTCAGGCCTGTTCCCTAGGCCTGAATTCAAGCCTCAGTCCTGGAAAACATACTCTTTATATAGATTTTAAAGATAGGATTTATACTTCCATACAGATATTCAGTCCATATCATGTTTGATGTGGTTATTCATTTCATTTCTTGTTTTATTCATTTATACCATATATTTTATTGACTCTGATGATACCTATACCATTTATTACATTGTTTACATCCTATCACATAGCATCTAGATGGGCAGATGTGGTCTCCATCATGCCTGACACCCAGGAATCTCCCAGAAAAGGAAAACATGTGTCACACTCAGCTTCTTACTCCAAGATTAAATTTTTGGCAGTGCTGGGATCTGAAGTCAGTGCCTAGCAGGCCCAATTCATGAATGGGTGAGTGTGAGCACGGCAGCAGCTAGACAATGAAACTGTCAGGTGGTTCCCACATACTGAGATCAAGTCCCAGGTTTGGCCAAAACAGCAATATATGAATAGCCAGACGGTGGTATACAAATGAATATATATTGGTAAAGAGTGCCAGAGCTGTCTATCTATAGCTGAATGACCTCTACTACATTCTGACCAACTCTTAGGTATTTATTATACTGTCATTGAAGGAATATTATTCTTTCCATGCTTAATAAACTATTAATTAAGATCAATCCGGGGCTGGGAAGGTGGCTCAGTGGTAGAGCGCTCGCCTTGCATGCATGAGGCCTGAATTTGATTCCTCAGCACCACATAAGCAGAAAAAAGAAAAACCTGGAAGTGGTGCTGTGGCTCAATGGGTAGAGTGCTAACCTTGAGAGAAGAGCTGAAGGTCATTGCTCAGGCCCAGATTTCAGGCTCCATGACTGGACGCCCCCCCCAAAAAAAAGATCCTTCAGCATCCTAGGATTCTTGCATCCAATTTTAGACTTGACTGATGCACAAACTGCTCTCTCAATCGAGTCTCTTGTGATCTCCTGCCATTGGTAGTTGTCGGGGCTGGGATTTGAAAATGAGGCCAATGTTGACAGGTCGGCCTATAGCTTTCCTGATAGTCCACCAGCCTTCAGCTATGGCACATCAGGTCCACTTTGCAACTGAGTCACCGTGCAAAGAAAAAAAATGTAAAACCTCCATCCCTCTGCAGCTTGCGACTTTTTGTGCTGTCCCACTTTTTGTTTCGTCCTGCAATCTCTCTGGGCCTAGGATCCCAGGACTGGCTGTGGGTCTGGAAGCTGGACCCCAGCCTAGGGTGATTAAAGCTGAGACAGAGTTTCCACGACCCGAGTTCAATCCCCATGGCTGGCAAAAGCAAAAAGAATAAATACAAAATTAATTAATTATTTAACTAAATAAAAAAATTCTCCCTGGTTTGAAATATCTGCTAATTTTCTTTCCTAGACTGGGATTTGAACTCAGGGTCTTTGTATATCTGTAGCAATGTCAGGGAAGGTTCAGAGTTGCCAACACTTGAGTTCAAACCCCATGCCAAGCCAAAAATAAAAAATTAAGTCACTGACCTTGGCACGGGGAGCAATTGTGGAGATTGGAGGGAAGGGATGGTAAGAGGAAAACAAAGGAGGAAGCAACAATGCTCAATAGGAAATGTACTCATTACCTTGTTCATGTAACTGTAACTCTCAGTACAACATTTTTACAATTAAAAATGTGCAAAAAATGAAACAATATAATGCTTAGAGAAGCATTTTGGGCATAAGGGAAGGATGTCTAAATAGTTGTACAAAATTCTACACTGCTTTGCTTTTAATGCTCAGTATGGAACTGAATAAACATAACTGCTTCCATTTAAAAAAATCAAGTCTTGGAACTGGGCCAGTATTTCTGCCATTGCTGGGATTTGATTGCATTGCCCAGTACCTCTTTTGCAACAAGGGTGAAGGTGAAGCTCACTGTACTTGAGGAAAAGAAATTCAGTCTAGAGTTCCCAGGAACTAAATGAAGGCCCTGCAATGGAAAAAATATTTCCATGCATGTGTAATATATGATATATACTTACATATGTATATTTATTACATATTATTATTTTTATTATTGATTTTGTATTTATTTGATTCATTTATTGTTTATTGTATTTAGTGTTATTGTACACATGTTTTACATGTTGTACATGTATTATAAAAATATACAAAATAAATTAGGACATTGACTCATTTTTCATTAATACTATATTACGTGTTGAAACAAAATACATAATTAAATGGAGGTATTTGTTACAGTCTTAACATGTTTAGACTCTGTCCCCAGTATGAGCCTTGTCTTACTTATCTTTGGCCATCTTCCTATAGGGATTTCTTTACATGATTTATACACAGAAGCAAATTGAGGGATAAAATTGCAAGGGTGGGGTTAAAATGTGGCTTAGTGGTAAAGACCTCGCTCAGCATGCATGAATGCCAAGGTTTGAATTCTCAGAGCTACATACTCAGAAAAATCCAGAAGCTGTGGAGTGGCTCAAGTGGTAGAGCGCTAGGCTTGAGAAAAAGAAGCTCAGAGACAGTACCCAGGCCCTAAGTTCAAGCCCCAGGACTGTCAAAAACAATAGGCTAGATGCCAGTGGCTCACTCCTGGAAACCTAGCTTCTCAGGAGGCTGAGATTTGAACACCACAGTTCAAAGACAGCCTACACAAGGAAAGCCTGTTAGCCTCTTATCTCCAATGAACCACCAAAAGACCTCATATGGCGCTGTGGCTCAAGTGGTAGAGTGTTCACCTTGAACTGAAGGGCTCAGGGACAGTGCCCAGGCTTGATATAAGACACACAACTGGAAAAAAAGTGAGGATTAATGAAAGTACTTTTCCTATTTGCTAATTATGAGAACATCCTGTGGAAAATGAACACAGATGTAACCAGAATTGGAGTCAGAGCTCAAGGTTCAAGTGAACACATCCATATACCCAGCTTCTCTGACTCTAGCATTATAACTTTGTGTCCTACAGGGTTCTGAAAGGTCCAATGTTGAAGGGATTAGTATGATCCCCAAGCCCTTTGTGATAAGCAGTTGACTTCTATTACAGTTCTGAAGCTAGCAGAGTACCAGTAGCTCAAGCCCATCAGCCTAGCACAGGAGCCTGAGGTCTCAGTATCACAGGCTGAAGCCAGCCAGGGCAGGAAAGTCTATGACACTCTGACTTCCACTTCTGAAAGGTCAGATGTTCAAGAGCTTCCTGTGTTTCGCTTGGTGATGAGAAGTTACTCGCACTCTAAATTATTGAGCTATAGAAGCAGGAAAGACACATCATTGACCCATCCTGGGTTCAAATGAAGTTCTCAGGATCCAAGTCTTAGCCCTGTTGGCAGGAAGAACTCCACTGAAACACTATATTTGGAGGACAGTAAACAGTTTCAAAAGCCGGGTTAGGTGAAGAGACCTAGGCCTGCAGGATTAGGAGGCAGAATGTACACACTCAACAGTGAAGTGAGCTGCAAAACCACTTCATTCATTCCAGGCACAGCCAGAAATAGGGGGAAACCTGAAATATTTGTTAGACTTACACTAGGGTCAGGCTTTTCTCAGCCTCTTCAAACAATGACTAATTAACCTTCCTGCCTCAGGTGAACCGAGCTTCAAGCTATCATTAAGTTCATAATAGTGAGCCAGTTTAGTGGGGGAGAGGGCAGGAACAGTGTAGAAACACCATACTCTCTGGCCTTATGGAGTGGGTTTTTGACTCTCCGTCTGTCAGATTTGAAGGCCCTTCTTCTACCTCTTCCAGGCCATTCTCCTTCCTTCATTCTCCACATCATTAATGCAAATCCCCAGTCCAAGGAGAGGCAATACCCTTTTTTACTGTCTCCAAGCACCTGAGTTAGAACCTGGCTGTGCCCTCTTGTCTCTGGGACCTTCGGCTGCCTGAGAAGTGAGACAGAGACTGTCTTCTTGCTCTGTGATTGTGTGAAGGCGATGCTGGTGTCCTGGCACACTGTAAAAGCCCTCATGACAGAATTGTTCCTTTCTTTCCTTCTAACGACCAAGATGAGCTTCATTTATCATCTATCTATGTATCTATGTAATTATGTATCTATGTATCTATGTATCTATCTATGTATCTATGTATCTATGTATCTATCTGTCGATCTAT
The DNA here is from genome assembly GCF_024711535.1 of Dipodomys merriami. NCBI lineage: Eukaryota > Metazoa > Chordata > Mammalia > Rodentia > Heteromyidae > Dipodomys > Dipodomys merriami. The sequence goes on from NW_027202888.1 coordinate 112,798, forward strand.
CTATCTATCTATCTATCTATCTATCTATCTATCTATCTATCTATCTATCTATCATCAATCTACCTACCTTAGCCAGCTAGGTATCTTTTTGCCAGTTCTTGGGTTGAACTCAAGGCCTGGGCACTGTCTATAGCACTCTACTACTTGAGCCACAGCATCAATTCTGGCTTTTTCTGTGTATGTGCTATTGAGAAATCAAACACAGGGCTTCTTGCATGTTAGGCACTCTCACTAATCCACATTCCCAGCCCCCTCATCTTTTCTTAATGGTAATTTTTACTTAAGCATGCTTCCATTTCACGTTTAATTTTACGTTTAATTTTCTGAATACCGGTTACTACTATGAAACCTGATCTTCTCTTTCCCTGCCTCATTTGTGGCATTGGCCTCATAATAAAATGTAAATAAAGGCTGCTGAAAGCTTAAGTGTGCATCATATAAAGACAGAGGCCAGGAACCCTAGAAGAGAAAAGCGATGGGCCTGAATTGAAGAGAATGATGTAGTATGCACAATGAACATATCTGAAGAATAAATCAGTAAATAAAAGCAGAAGCATTACATGTGCTCTGTTTACATTCAGCGAGGTAATTTACACACATAAGCAGGTAGGGCACTGAGGAGGTAGGGCCTCCTCTTTTTGAATTTTCTTTTTGGCCATGCCAGGGCTTAAACTCAGGGCACGATGCGTTCCTGAGCTGTTTTGCTCAAGGCTGAGGCTCTACCACCGCCACAGCTCCAGCCATCTGGTTGTTAATTGGACATAAGTAACTCCCAGGCTTTCCTGCCTGGTCTGGACTGAATCTCCCACTCAGCTTGTTCTCTTAAAGCTCGAGCTCTACCCTCTGGGCCACTGCTCCACTTCTGGTTTTCTGGTGGTTTATTGGAGATAAGAGTCTCACAGACTTTCCTGGTTGGGCTGGCTTTGGATGGCGATCTCCTGAGGAGGTTTCAAGCGGCTTTTCTCAGGGATTCACCGAGGAGCCTCTCCACACAAACCCTTAGTCTAAATCTCAGGAGGTACTAGAGAGAACAGAAACATGCAGTTGCTTCTAGTATTCTCCAGATACTTAGGGATGGAGACACAAAACACTCATAATTATTAGATCATTTTATAGGCAAAAGGAGCAATGCAGACAGTATGAGGATCGCTCCAGCTTCAGTCCTCTCATCTTGAGACAGTAAATTCATATCAGTTCAATACTAAGTGACAGAACTGGCATGTCCTGTGGACATATGCTCCCAAATCCTGTGACACTAATTTCTCACTTTTGGCTTCAAATCATTGACCATAGAAGATGAGGAGAGAAAATCCTTCTCAGAGAAAGCAGCTATAAAGAATATTGGGGTAGTTTACTTATAAATTCAAACTATTGGAATGATCCTGTTAAGAAGTCAGATTGTGCAGATTAAAAAAATGAAGAAGAAAAGTAAGACAGGTGTCAGTGTAATCCCAGCTTCTTAAGAGGCTGAGATGTAGAGAATCTTAGTTTGAAACCAGCCAGCATAGGAAAGGACATGACATTTTTATTTCTAAGAGATCCCAGAAAAAGCCAGAAGTAAGGCTGTGACTCAAGGTTAATGCACTACCCTTGAGCAAAAGGAATTCAGGTGCAACGTCTAGGCTCAATGTTCAACCCCTGGACCTGCCCACCCCCAATAGAGCCTATACCTTCATGTCTTTTTGTATGTATGGGTGTATTCCTATAGGCAAATCTCCAGAGTAGATATGATGAATGGCACCAAGCAAGGATTTTTTTTTTTCAATACAATGATTTCATAACACAGAGACTACTTTTATGACAATGTATGTTCCAGGGCTCCCTTCACTGTTCCCAGTGTAGCCTGAGGGTTTCTCTGCATCCCAGGCCTGCTGGAAGAAGTCTCTCTCATTGTTTGTACAGGCAGACAAAAGGCCTCAGTCCTGTACAGCTTTGTAATAACAACTCCATCTAGGCCAATTAGTTAGGATGAGTGTGGGGGGGGCTCTGAAGGCCGGGAGAAAAAGGCCTCTTTGCACTACAAGCTATCTCTCTTCCCAGTGTTATGTTTTTACAGGAAGCCTTCATTTGTGCCACCTCCCGTGGCAGTCCAAGTTCCCTGCACTTATTCTGCCTTTGTGAGACTATATTCCGGTGCTCAGATACAGAGCTCAATATAATATATAATGAAATATATAATGAAATATTACATTGCCGGTGATGATAGGCTTATGATACCTCTCCTTGGTTTTCTAGAAGCTTGAGAAATCCAAGCACATGTCTTCCTGTCATCTAGAGCTGGTGAAGATCATCAGGTTCTGAAACTTTGACCTTTCCTAATTGGGCCTTGGGTGGGTAGGTTTGGGGGTTAAACACAGGGCCTGGGTGCTGACCATAAGTTCAGTGGAGAAGTCCAGTGATTTACCATTTTATGTCAGAGCTTCACTTCTGGTCTATGTGTATGTGTGTCTGTGTGTCTGTGTGTCTGTGTGTCTGTGTGTATATGTCCATGTGTGTGCACACATACAGTCGTGGAGCTTGAACTCAGCACTGTACCTAATTTCTCTTGTACAAGGATAGCCTTCTCTCACTTGAGCCACAGAACCACTTCATACTTTTTCTAGTGATGTGGTCCTGAATAATCAAGCCCAGGGTTTCATATATACAAAGCACTCTACCCCTAAGGCACATTCCCAGCCTTGTATTTCAGGTTTGTTAGATTGTTTCTGTTTTTTTTTTTTTTTTTTTTTTTTAATGTTGTCGGTTGTAGGAGTTGAAGTCTGGGCTTGGGTGCTGTCCCTGAGCTCTTCAGCTCAAGTCTTGTGCTCTATCACTTGAGTCACAGCTCTACTTCAGGTTTTCTGGTGGTCCATTGGAGCTAAGTGTCTCAAGGACATTCCTGCCCAGGCTAGCTTTGAACCATGATCCTTAGTTCTTTTTTTTCTCCTTATTTAGAGAATACTTTATTAGTTTCTGTAATCAAACCCATGTAGATAAGACCTTACATATTTAATACAGTGCATTTACCCCTGTACAAATGGAAAAAAATTAAGTTTAACATTTCTAGACCAATATGGCTATTAATTTCTGTACAATGCCAACTCAACACGGTAAACTGGAATACTTTTTCCAAAGTTGACAGCACAGGTAAAGTTTCCAAAAATTCAAATTATATATATGTATATAGATATTTATATATATTTATATAAAAAGACCAATAATAGCAATATGTTATGCATCAATAGCAGCAACAGCTTTTCCAGCTTTGAACCATGATCCTTAGTTCTCATCCTCCTGAGAACCTAGGATGATAGTCATGAGCCACAAGCACCAAGCTTCCACTTAATGTTTCTTAGTGGTGAATTGGAGATAATAGTCTCATGGCACTTTTTGTGTCTGGGATAGTTTAGAACCCAGATCCTCAGATCTCAGCTTGCTGAGAAGGCAGGATGACAGACCTCAGATATCGACCCCTAGGCCATGGCACTCTGCTGCAAAGGGATCCTTGGCTCCACGTGTGGAGTGTTAGCCTTGAGCCCAAGAGGTAAGGGTCAGAATCTAGGTCCTGAGATCAAGGTTCATGACTGAGAAAAAACAAAGCAAAACAATGGTCTGCAGGAGACAACTCACTAGTCTTCAGTAATACTTAATTTTGTCCCTTCTATGGGGATATATCTGAGCCTCAATATTCTTATCTGCGTAAGCATCTCAGTTGTGGAGCTCTTACAAGAACCAGATGAAAGAATGCACCCTGTGAAGGACACAGCACATGACACTGTTTGAAGGACTCAGCACACAGCATCATGTGAAAGACTCAGCACCCAGAACCCAAAGCAGGACTCAGCACACTGTAACCTGTGAAGGACTCAGCACATAGCACCCTGTGCATTACTCAGCACAGAACACCCTATGAAGGACTCAGCAGATACCTCTATTCCACAAGCTGTCATTAAAATCAGCGTGCTTTCTCCAGTATCACCATTCTTTGAGGAACATTTCACAAACCACACAAGTTCACATCTAATGGTTTAGTGGGGTGTTTTTTTAGGGGGGGAGGTTACCCATGGGGCTTGAACTCAAATATAGGGACACTGTTCTAATAACATTTGCTCAAGGCTACAGCCCTACCACTTGGAACCACGTTTTGAAGTGTCTCACAGACTTCCTGCCAGGGCTGGGTTTTAAAGCCCATGAGCAGCTAGAATGACTGAAGTAAGCCAGCAGCGTCTGGTTCGGTGGAGCTGGGTTGCAGCGATTTACATCTGGATAAGTCAGGTTAGGTGGAAGCTGTCAGCACCAGATTCCTACCTTGCTCTGTGATGAGGTATTTGAAGTCTTGACCTTCTATAGTTGCAGTTAGAACAGTCTACCTTTTTTGGCGGCAGTCCTGGGCCTTTAGTAAGGGCTTAGACACTCTCCCCAAGCATTTGTGCTCCAGGCTAGTACACAATTGATTGAAAGAAAGCAGAACTTCCAGTTTTTCTTTGTATGTGGTACTGAGGAATGGAAGCCAGAGCTTCCTGCTTACTAGGCGAGCATTCAACCACCCAGTCCCAGGAGTCCATGAGGTATAAATAGAGATTGCTGTATATAAATATATATACAAAAAGAGATATGTGGTCTGGGAAGGTGACTCAGTGATAGAGCACTTGCCTTGCAAGCATGAGGCCCTGAGTTTGATTCCTTAGCACCACATAAGCAGAAAAAAGCCGGAAGTGGTGCTGTGGCTCAAGTGGTAGAGTGCTAGCCTTGAGCTGAAGGGCTGAGGGAGAGCGACCAGGCCCAGACTTCAGGCCCACGACTGGACCAAAAAAAAAAATAGAGACAGTGGTATGCATATTATTAAATTATAGCTAATAGTACTACCAATTATTAGGTATTAAATGATTTCTCCATTTAATGATGGATCCCAGTTGAGCAATTAATAAAACATTAATTATTACTCAATATACTGTTATTGTTTATCATATATGTACATACATCCATACATAGGATTACATATTTTATAGAATTAGACGTCTATTTATAATTAATTTATGCATCATGTGTTACTACCAATTATTAGATATTTAACTTTGTCTCCATTTACTTTTCATTCTGTTAATGCTTAATAATATAGTAATTAAACATAATCCACATCCTATAATTATTTTGTCTAATATTATCTCAGAATGATTCACTACTAATTCAATCTGTTTGTCATTTATTATACTGACAATTCTTCCACCTATGACATTTTTACCTTTATGATATCCTATTACATAGCATATAGATTTGCATATGAATTATACATCCTACCTGGCACCGAACAATTTCATAGAAAAGGAAAATATGTATCACTCTCGGCTTCTTACACCAAGATTGCATTTTTGGCAGGGCTGGGATCTAAACTCAGGGCCTAGAAGGCTCAGTTCATGAATGTGTGACTGTCAGCACGGCAGCCTGTAGCCAATTCAGCTGCCAGGCAGTTCTCAGGCCATGAGACTGAGCCCCGTATGTTGACCCCATATTGCGCTTAGTGTAGTTATGCATTTTATTTGTTGTTTTATTCATTTATTTACCATTTATTTTATTGACTGGTATTACTCATAGAACATTTATTACATTTATTACATGGGATATAGATTTGCCTATGTAAGAAACTTCACACTGGACACCCAGACGCTCACAGAAAAGGAAAACACGTGTTACAAGTGCTTCTTACTCCACGATTCAATTTTTGTGAGTGCTGGCATCTGAACTCAAAGCCTACAAGGCCCAATTCATGAATGGGTAAGTGTCAGCACGGCCAGCCTGGGCCATATGGAGCTGAAAAGCAGTTCCCAGCACCTGAGATCCAGCCCCAGGGGTTGACAAAATAAGAAAGATTGACATGCGGATGGTAGTACACAAATAAATATAGATCTGTATAGAGTGCCAGCGATGTTTATACATTCTTCAGTTAAATAGACTACATTTTTAACAATTCTTGGGTATTTTTTATGCCCCCATGTAATTAATATTATTGTGTTCATCCTTAATGAATTATTAATTTAATTAACCACTATCACAAAACTATTGTGTCCATGTAATTAATAGTATTCTTTAATGTGTCAAAATATTCATTAAAATCCATTGGCCTCCTAAAATCACTAATTTTATAGTAGTATCATTCAGGAACAATTAATTTAATCTTGACATTCATAATCTTCCATCAGTATTCCTATGAATAGGAATGAGACTCTTAGGATCTCCCACCATTGGTAGGGGTCGGGACCGGGTCTCGACCACAGGGCCTATGTTGCAGTGTTGACCTATGGCTTGCCTGGTAGCCCACCAGCCTTCAGCAATGTCAGGTTACAAAATTTTCAGCAATGTCATTCAGACCTAAGATGGTCACCTTGCAAAAAAACAAATGTAAAACAGACAGCCATCTGCAAGTTGCCAGATTTTTATCTGTGTCATTTTATTTATATTTTTCCTGTAAATCTTTGGGGCCCAGGAACCCAGGTTCAGTTGTGGGTCCAGTGGTTGCACCCCAGCCTAGAGTGATCAAAGATGAGGCAGAGTTGCCACAACCTGAGTTCAAGCCCTGTGCTTGACAAACAAAAAATATATAAATAAATTCATTAAAAATATTTTAAAAACTATGAGGCTCCTTGGCTTGGAATTCACGCCATTTTTTCTGCCAGGCCTGGGATTTGAATTCAGAGTCTGAGTAAATCTGCAGCATTGTCGGGGAAGGGGAAGCTCACAGTGCTGGAAGACAAGAAAGTCAGGCCTGTTCCCAGGGCCTGAATTCAAGTCTTAGCACTCAAAAAATAATATTCATATACATTTTAAATACATGATTTATATTTGCATACACATGTTTACTTATATTGCAGTTAGTGTAGTTATTCATTTTATTTTATTTTTATGTATTTCTTGTGTATTTTAGTGAGTATGATTACACATATAACATTTTTTACATCCTATTACATAGGACATAAATTTGCCTATGTATTATACATCATTCCTGAGACCCAGGAATTTTGACACCCATAAGGAAAACTAGTGGGACAATTGACTTCTTCCACCAGGATTAAGTTTTTGGCAGTTCTGTGATTTGAACTCGGGCCCTAGAAGGCCAACTTCATGAATGGCTCAATGTTAGCACACCAGTCTGATGTAAATGAAGTTGTCCGGCAAAATTGAGGACCTGAGATCAAACCCTAGGAGTGGCCAATATATAAAAAGATAAATATGTAGATTGCAGTGTGTGTTTATTTACATATGAATATAGATCTATAAATAAATGTATACAGAGACAGACATTTATGTAGATTCTATATAAAGTGATGTCTATATCTTATTTTTATATATTCTATTACTACCAATTATATATTCTATTACTACCAATTATTTGGTCTAAAATTATGCCTCCATTAATTAATCACAGTAGAAGACTTAATAAGTTATTAATTAAATTATTCAATAACATATATTTATGCATACAATATTATACTAGAAAGTCTAGCTAAATAGTAATTCAATTTGTACATGTCAAACATACTATTAATGTTCCTATAGATAGGAACGAGTTTCCTAGGATCTTCAGCTGTGTGTAGGTGGCAGTACGAGGATCGAACTCACAGCCTAGGTATCTGGGTTGGACTCAGGCTTCACCAACAATCCGTGAGCCTTTGGCCATGCAAGGTCACAAACAATTTTCAAGCCGAGACATTGAGACCCATGGTGGTCACAGTGCAAAGGAAACAGAGGTAAAACGGTTGTGTAAAACTTGCTGGATTTTTCCTCCTCCATTTTTGTTGGTTTGATGTATTTTTGCCAGTTCTGGGAATTGAATTGGGGTCCTGGGTTGACTGGATCATCTGTGGGTGTAAATGCGGCAAACCAGCCTAGAGTAATCATGGGTTAAGAAACAATACGGTGTTTCCTTGAGAAAAAGAAACTCAGGGATAGTGCCTAGGGTCACAGTTCAAGCCTCAGGACCTGCTACAAGAATAGAGCCAGTAACTCCATGTGTCTGTGTATGTATGCATGTATTTCTAGCAGTGAACATCTAGAGTTGCTATGAAGGAAGGTATGAATGGAATGATTTCATAGCACAGAGAATGCTTTCAAGACAGTGCATGTTCCAGGGCTCCCCTCACTGTTCCCAGTGTACCCTGAGGGCTTCTGTGCACCCCAGACTGCTGGAGGAAGTCTGTCTCAATGTTGGAACAGGCAGACAAAAGGTCTCACTCTTGAACATCTGTGTAACAAACAATTCATCCGTAGCAATTATTGAGTATGAACAAAGAGTGAGGATGTGGGCAGACTCTGAAGGCAAGGAGGAAAAGGCCTCTTTATACCCCAAGCTATCTCTCCTCCCAGTGCTCTGTTTTGACAGGAAGCCTTCATTTGTGCTGCCTCTTGGGGCAGTCCAATTTTCCTGCACTCACCCTGTCTTTGTTAGACTATGTTCCAGTGTTAAAAAAAAGGCTACAATGAATTCAAGGGTCCTTCTGGCAGAAAACAAGTGAGCTGAACCTAATGAAAAGATTCCTAATTGGCAAAGGTGCCTCCCTAGTTTTCCGGATGCTTGCTAAATCTAAGCACTTGTGCAAAATCACAATGCTTCCTGTCATCTAGTGCTGGTGAAACTCATCAGGTTTTGAAACCTTTGCCCTCTCCTAGTTGGGCTCTGGGTGTTTATATTATGGGGTTTAACACAGGGTCAGGGTGCTGACCAAGAGCTCAGAGCAGAAGCTCTTTTCTTTACCATTTAGTGTCACAGCTTCACTTATGGTATCTGTGTGTGTGTGTGTGTGTGTGTGTGTGTGTGTGTGTGTGTGTGCATGTGTGTATGTCTCTGTGTGTGTATGTGTGTGTGTCTGTGTGTGTCTGTGTGTGTGTGTGTGCAAACACCAGTCCTGGAGCTTGAACTCAGTACCTCAGCTCTGTACCTGAGTTTCTCCTATACAAGGATAGTGCATTACCACTTGAGCCACAAAACCACTTCAGGCTTTTTTTTTCTAGGGATGTAGTACTGAGGATTCAAACCCAGGGCTTCATACATGCAAAGCACTCTACGCCTAAGACACATTTCCAGCTCTCCACTTCAGGTTTCTTTCTTTCTCTTCTTGTAGTTGGAGGAATTGAACTCTGGGACTGGGTGCTCAAGTCTAGCACTCTACCACTTGAGCTACAGAGCCCCTTCAGGCTTTCTGTTGGTTCACTGGAGATAAGCATCTCAAGGAATCTCCTGCCCAGGCTGGCTTTGGACTATGATCCTCAGCTCTCAGGATCCTGAGTAGCTAGGATGACAGGCATGAGTCACCGGTGCCCAGCTTCCACTTCAAGTTTTTAAGTGGTGAATAGGAGATAATAATCTCATGGGACCTTTTGTGTCTGGGATAGTTTGGAACCCAGATCATCAGCTTCCTGAAAAGGCAGGAGGACAGACCTCAGCTAAAGACACACTTTGCTCCAAAGGGGTCCTTAGCTACGAGGTAGAGCACTAGCTATGAGCCCAAGAGGAAAGTCAGTGCTTAGGCTCTAAGTTGAATGTTCATGATGGAGAAAACTAAACCAAAACAAATTATTTCTTCCTTTATTTAAGTATCATGGTTAAATACATAATAAAGTATTTATTGAAAATTAGTCAATGTACTATGATTATTGTGTATAATTTTAATATAATCATACACTAAATACTAATGCAATTGTTACTTTTACAACATTCCATTCATATGGATGTCTATCGGAATATGTTTCTTACGATCTCCTGCCATTTGTAGGTAGCAGTCCCGGGATACGAACCCTGGACCTAGGTTGCTGGTTCAGGCTGTGGCTTCCCTGATAGCCCACCAAACTTCAACAATGCAAGGCCATGTACAGTTTTCGGGTCCTGTCATTTAGACACAGGATGGTCACAATGCAAAGGAAAAAAAAATGTAAAACTGCCTTCCAGAACTTCCCAGTTTTATACTTCTCCTTTTTTCCCCATCTTTTTTTTTTGTCTGTTGTGGGGCCAGAAGTCTGGGTCTGGGTGCTGTACCTCAAATCTTCAGTTCAAGGCTATTGTTCTACCATTTGAGCCATAGCACCACTTCCAGCTTGTTTCTGCTTATGTGGTGCTGAGGAATCAAACAAAGGGCCTTATGCATGCAAGGAAAGCACTCTACTATTGAGCCACCTTCCCAGCCCTTCACCTTTTTTTTTTCTTTTTGCCAGTCCCGAGATTTAAACTTGGGTCCTGGGATCTCAGGATGGGCTGTGGGTCCAGAGGTTGCACCCCAGCCTAGAGTTGATACAAGCTGAGTTCAAGCCCCGGGCCTGGCCAAAGAAAAGTAAGGCCCTGGGTTGGAATTTGCACCATTTTTCTGGCAAGCCTGGGATTTGAACTCAGGGTCTGAGTAACTCTGTGGCACTGTGGGGGAGAGGAAACTCACCATCATTGAAAACAAGAAATTCAGACCAATTTCCAGGGCTGAATTCAAGCCACGGCACTGGAAAAAATAATATTCATGTATGAGATCTTTTTACATACATGTGTTTACCCCTTATGACATTTATTACCCTTATTTATTTATTCTTTATTTTATTATTATTATATATATAATATTTATTTCATTTATTACATCGTATCACATGGATATATTTGCATGTGGATTTTACATCATCCTGAGCCCCAGGACTTTTACAGAGAAGGAAAAAAATATGTCAAAAGTGGCTTCTTACTCCACCTATAAACTTTTGGCCATTCTGGGATATGAACTCACAGCCCACAATGCCCAATTCATTAAAGTGTCAGTTGTAGACACAGACTTTGGCAAATTGAGCTGCCAGCCAGTTCTGAGGACGTGTGATCAAGCCATAGTAGTGGCCTAGATATAGATTTAAATATAGATATAGATAGACAGACAGATAGATAGATAGATAGATAGATAGATAGATAGATAGATAGATAGATGTGTAGTTTGCTCTCCCTATATATATATGAGAGAGACAATATGAGGATATTGAATAATATATATATTGTGAATTATTAGTTATTAAATTAAGCCTCCATTTAATGAAGTATCATGGTTGAATACTTATTAAAGCATTAGTGTAAAAGTACGCAGCATTCTTTAATTAGGAGAATCATACCATGGTGCTAGAATTAAAGACATAATCCAATACTTTTTGTGTGGCATTCTTTAAGAGAATCATGAAAAACTGTGGATTTAATTGTTACTTTTATAACATTCCATTAAGCACTCCCATGAATAGGAATTATTTTCTCAAGATCTCCCTCCATTTGTAGGTGTCAGTCCTGGCATTTGAACTCCAGGCCTGGGTAGTTTACTTCGAAATGCAAACCATTAGTATGACACTGTGAAGATTTCAGATTGTCATGATAAAACAAAGAACAAGAAGAATAAAAGAAAGCCAAATCTCAGAGGCTCATACTTTTTTTTTTTTTTTAATTGTATTTTATTTTATTTGAGAACATACTGTACAGAGGGGCTACAATTACATGGGCAGGATAATGCATACATTTCTTACCAAGCATTGCAGCCTCCTCCTTTGTTTACCCTTCACTTCCCTTCCCTGCCTCCCCCCTCCCCCCACCCAATTTTACCCCCCTCCCCCCACCCAATTATACCCCCCTCTCCCCCCCACACCGAAATTGTAAAGCTGGTTTTGACATGACATTTTGTACTTCTCATTGTTGCAACAGGTCCACCTGAATCCGAAAAGGCCAGATAATGTGATGTTAGGAAAATGAACCCTTAAATATGTATTTTAATGTTTTCGTTTCTTTCATGCATGTATTTCTAATGCATTTATAAGATTATTTCTTTGTTGCTTTGTATGTCCCTCCCCCACAGTGTAACCCCCGCTTTCACTATATTTGATGTCAGTATATCATGTGGAGGAGATGGGGACAAACAAATCAGAGGCTCATACTTATAATCGTAGCTCTTCAGGAGGCTGAGAGTTAGAGAATGGCAGCTTGAATTCAGTCGGGACAGGAAAGTTCAGGACACTTTTATTTCTAAGGGATCACAGGAATATAAAAACCCATGAGTGGGACTGAAACTCAAGGGCAGAGCACCACCCTTGAAGAAAAGGAACTCTGGGAGAGTGCCTAGGCTCATAGTACAAGCCCTGGACCTGCCAAAAAAGAAAAAGCCAGTAAATCCATGTCTCCCCATGTATGTATGCATTTATTTCTATTGGTGAAGATCCAGAGTCGCTATGTTGAAAGGCACCCAGCTAGGAAATTTGCTTTGAATAGAATGATTTCATAGCACAGAGAGTGCTTTCAAGACAGTGCCTGTTCCAGGGCTTCCCTCACTGTTCCCAGTGTTGCCTGAGGGTTTCTGTGCACTCCAGGCTATTGGAGGAAATCTGCCTCATGGTCTGGACAGACAGACAAAAAGGCCTCATTCCTGTACAGCTGTGTAACAAACAACTCCATCTGAGCCAATTAGTGAGGATGAGTGTAGGCAGAATTTGAAGGCCAGGAGAAAAAGGCCTCTTTGTACTCTAAGCTATATTTCTCCCCAGGAAGCTTTCATTTGTGCCACCTCCTGTGGCAGGCCAAGTTCCCTGCACTTATCCTGTCTTTGTTAGATTATGTTCCAGTATTGAAATAACCTGCTACAATTAATTCATGGGTCCTTCTTGCAGATAATAAGGGAGCTGAACCTAGTGAAAAGATTCCTAATTGTCAATCGTGCCTCCCTAGGTCTCCAGAGGCTTGCTAATCTAAGTGTTTGTGCAAAATCCCAAAGTTTCCTGTCATCTAGGGCTGGTGAAGTGCATCAGATTTTGAAACCTTTGACCTATCCTAGTTGAGCCCTGGATGGCTAGGTTTCGGAGTTGAACACAGGGCTAGGGTGCTGACTATGAGCTCAGAAGAGAAGCTCAGTGCTTTACCACCATTTGGTGTCACAGCTTCACTTCCGGTATCTTTGTGTGTATGTGTGTGTGTGTGTGTGTGTGTGTGTGTGTGTGCGCACACGCATACACTTGTCCTGGAACTTGACCTCAGGACCTGAGCATGGTTCCTGAGTTTCTCCTGTACAAAGATAGCACTCTACCACTTGAGCCACAGGGCCACTTCAGGCTTTTTTCTAGTGATGTGGTAGTGAGGATTCAAATCCAGGGATTCATACATGCAAAGAAGTCTAACCCCTCCTCTTTAGGTTTCTTTCCTTCTTTTCTTTTCTTGTAAGTTGGAAGAGTTGAAGTCTAGGCCTGGGTGCTATCTATCCTAGAGCTCTTCAGCTAAAACCAAGCACTCTACCACTTAAGCTACAGCACCCCTTCAGGTTTTTGGTGGGTCACTGGAGAGAATTGTCCATCTCAAGGAATTTCCTGCCCAGGCTGGCTTTGGACCATGATCCTCAGCTCTCAGGCTCCTGAGTAGTTAGGATGAGAGGCGTTAGTTACTGGTGCCCAGCTTCCATTTCAAGTTTCTAAGTGGTGAATAGGAGATAATAGTCTCATGGGAACTTTTGTGTCTGGGATAGTTTGGAACCCAGATCCTCACATCTCAGTTTCTTGAGTAGGCAGGGTGACAGACCTCAGCTACAGACGTCTAGATCATAACTCTCTGTTGCAAGGAGCCACAGGGAATGCACTGAAAATTTGGGGGTACTGTTCTAAGATCTCTTGCTCAAGGCTAGATCTCTACTACTGTGAACCACAGCTCAGAGTTTCACAGATCAGCCCCCGAGTAGCTTGGAAGACAGTGGTGAGTGAACCAGCAGCTTCTGGTTCCATGGAGCTGGGTTGCAATGGTTTTTATCTCTGGCTAAGTCAGGTAAGATCGCAGCTGCAAGCACCAGACTCCTTGCTTGTTCTGTGATGAGGTATTTGCAATATTATCCTTATATTGTTACAGTCAGACCATTCTATTTTTTTTTTTTGGTGCTAATCCTGGGTCTTGAGAAAGGGTCTAGACACAGTCCCGAAGCTTTTATGCTCAAAGCGAGTGCTCAACTGCTTAAGCAACAGCACGACTTCTAGATTTTTCTGTGCACAAGGTAGTGAGGAATCGAGCCCAGGGCTTTGTACGTAGTAGGCAAGCAATCTACAAATGAGCCCCATGACTGACAAGTGTATAAACACATAAATATGTAGATTGGTAGATAGATAAATAGATGCATATGTATAAAACAAGAGAGAGATATCTGTATACTAGGAAATTGCATATAAAATTTTACTACTGTTTATTGCTATTCAAATTATTCCTTCATTTTTTAAGTAACATGATTGAATAACTAATAAAGTATTAATTGAAAATTAGTCAATGTAGTATAACTGTTGTGTATAATTTTATATAATCCAAAATTTAATTGTTACTTTTTTTCTTTTAATTTAAATTGTGAAAATACTGTACAGAGGGTTTACAATTACATGGGCAAGATAATGGGTACATTTCTTATCAAGCATCGTAGCCTCTTCCTTTTTTGTTTCCCCCTCCTATCTTTTCCCATTCTCTCCCGGCCCCCCACCCCCCTACACAACCATCCGCAATGCCCCCCACCCCCGCCACAGTTGTAAAGATCGTATTTTGAAATAACGACTTGTACATCTCATTGTTGCAATGGGTCCACTTGTATCCCTATTTAAATGATTTGATTTTTCCCTTCCCCTCCACAAAATACACCGACATCAAATATAGTGAAAGCAGGGGTTATACCATGGGGAACAACAAAGACATAATCTTATAAATGTGTTAGAAACAATCACATGAAAGAAAAAAAACATTTGAATACATATCTTAGGGTTCATTTCCCTATCATCAACTTGTCTGACCTTTTCTGCTTGACTCAGACATATGCTAGTTATTGCAAGTAAGAGAAGCCATGGGACCTATGTTTCTTTGGGCATGGATTACTTCACTTAATATAATTTTTCCAAGACTTTCAATTTCCTAACAAACGGGGCAATGTCATTCTTTCTGATAGAGGTATAGAATCCCATTGTGTATATATAACACATTTTCTTGATCCATTCATCTACTAAGGGGCATCCGGACTGGTTCCATATCTTAGCTATGGTAAATAATGCTGCAATAAACATAGTCGTGCAGGTAGCTTTAGTGTGGTCTTGTTTGTGAACATTTGGGTAAATGCCTAAAAGTGGGATTGCTGGGTCATAGGGAGGCTCTATGTGGAGTCTTTTGAGTAAACTCCATACTGCTTTCCAAAGTGGTTGAACAAGTTTACACTCCCACCAACAATGCAGTGAGGTTCCCTTCTGTACACATCCCCTCCAGCACCTGTTGTTATTATAGTTCTGGATTATAGCCTTTCTAACTGGGGTGAGGTGGTATCTCAATGTTGTTTCGATTTGCATTTCTTTAATTGCTAGGGAGGTTGAGCATTTCTTCATGTGTCTATTGGCCATCCTTCTTTCCTCTTCAGAGAAGTTTCTCTTAAAGTCTTTAGCCCACTTATTTATTGGGCAGTTGTTTCTTTGAAGATTTGTTTTTGGAGGATTTAATTTTTTGAGTTCCAGGTATATTTTAGATATGAGACCCTTGCCCATTGTATGGCTACTGAAGATTTACTCCCATTCCGTGGACTTTTGATTGATCTTACTAGCTATGTCCTTTGCCATGCAGAAGCTCTGCAATTCCATGCAATCCCATTTGTCCAACCTTTCTTTGATTTGTTGCGTTTCTGGGTCTCTATTAAGAAAATTTTGGTCTGTCCCAAGGAGAACTAGGGTTTTTCCTATTATACCATGTAATGTTTTCAGAGTGTCTGCTTTGACTCAGAGGTCTTTGATTTTTTTGGAGTTGATTCTGGTTCAGTGTGATATATAAGGATCTAGCTTTAGTTTTCTCCAAGTAGTTAACCAATTTTGCGAGCACTATTTACTGAAGAGGCTGTCTTTTTTCCATTCTATTTTTTCAGCTCCCTCATCGAAGATTAGATGGCAATAAGTCTGTAAGTTCATTTCTGGGTTTTCAATTCTATTCCATTGGTCCTGAGGTCTGTTCTTGTGCCAGTACTAAGCTGTTTTGATTGCTATGGCTTTGTAGTAGAGTTTGAAATTTGGTATTGTTATTCCTCCAGCACTGTTCTTTCTGTTGAGGATCGTTTTTGCTATTTGGGGTCATTTATTGTTCCATATAAATTTTTGGATTGCGTCTTCTATTTCCTTGAAGAATGAGTTTGGAATATTGATGGCTATCGCATTGAATTTGTAGATAGCCTTGGGAAGTATTGCCATTTTCATGATGTTGGTTTTGACATGACATTTTGTACTTCTCATGGTTGCAACAGGTCCACCTGAATCCTTAAACGACTTGTTTGTCCCCATCTCCTCCACATGTTATACTGACATCAAATATAGTGAAAGCGGGGGTTACACTGTGGGGGAGGAACATACAAAGCAACAAAGAAATAATCTTATAAATGCGTTAGAAACACATGCATGAAAGAAACGAAAACATTAAAATACATATTTAAGGGTTCATTTTCCTAACATCACATTATCTGACGTTTTCCGCTTGACTCATACCTATACTAGATATTGCAAATAAGGGAAACCATGGGACCTATGCTTCTTTGGGCCTGGCTTACTTCACTTAATATAATTTTTTCCAAACCTTTCCATTTCCTAACAAATGGGGAAATGTCATTCTTTCTGATGGAGGCATAGAATTCCATTGTGTATATATAACACATTTTCTTGATCCATTCATCTACTGAGGGGCATCTGGGTTGGTTCCATGTCTTAGCTATGGTAAATAATGCTGCAATAAACATAGTTGTGCTGGTAGCTTTAGTGTGGTCTTGTTTGTAAACATTTGGGTAAATGCCCAATGAGGGTTAATTTTATACCCTGCTACTTTGCCAAAGTTTTGAATCAGCTTGAGTAATCTGGGAGTGGAGTCTGTGGGATTCTTTAAATACAAGATCATGTCATCTGCAAAGAGGGAGAGTTTTACTTCTTCTTTCCCACTTTGGATCCCCTTTATATTTACATCTTGTCTTATTCCTGTAGCTAGGTATTCTAATACTAGATTCAAAAGAAGAGGAGAGAGTGGACCTCTTTGTCTCGTTCCTGAGTTAAGAGGAAATGGCTTTAGTTTTTCACCATTAAGTATAATGCTGGCTGTAGGTTTGTTATATACAGCCTTTATTGTATTGAGGAATGATCCATGGATTCCTAATTTTTCCAGAACCTTCATCATAAAGAAGTGTTAGATCTTGGCAAATGCTTTTTCTGCATCTATTGAGATAATCATGTGGTATCCTTGCTCCTTTTGATGTGACTAATTATATTAATTGATTTGCATATATTGAACCAGCTATGCATCCCTGAAATGAATCCTGTTTGATCGTGGTGTATGATTTTTTGGATGAATTATTGAAATCGATTGACCAAAATTTTGTAGAAATATGACATTTATTACCCTTACCTATTTAGTATTATTACAATATAACATTTCTTTTATTACATCATATCACATAGGATATATGTAAATATGGATTATACATCATTCTGAGACCATGGACTTTCACAGAAAAGGAAAACAATGTGCTAATATTGTCTTCTTACTGCATGAATAAATTTTTGGCCATTCTGGGATTTCAATTCACAGCCTAGAATGCCCAATTCATAAATGGGGTCACAGTCTTAGCAGACCAGCCTCTGGCAAACTGAGCTGCCAGGAAGTTCTGAGGACCTGTGATCAAGCCACAGGAGTGCCTGATACTTAGATAGATAGATAGATAGATAGATAGATAGATAGATAGATAGATAGATAGATAGATAGATAGATAGATAGATAGATAGATAGATAGATATAGATAGAGACATGCGTACATTGATATATATATGTATATATATATATACACACAAAGAGAGGCACTGTGAGGAAATTAAATTATATATATATATCATTACCAATTATTAGTTATTAAATTATGCCTCCATTTAATGAAATATCACTGTTGAATACTTATAAAAATATTAATCAAAAATTATTCAGTATCCTTAATCATACCATGGTGCTAGAATGGAAAACATAAATCCAAAATTTTTTGTGTGGCATTCTAAAATAGAATCATGAATCAATGGCATATTTATTACTTTTATAACATTCCATTAGCATTCACATGAACAGGAATGAGTTTGTCAGGATCTACCTCCATTTGTGGGTGGCAGTCCTAGAATTCGAACTCCAGGCCTGGGTAGTTTACTTTGAATGCAAACCATTGGAATGACGTATTGAAAATTTCAGACTGTTATGATTGAAAAAAGAACAACAAGAAGAAAGTAAGGTGCCAGTGGCTCCTGCCTATAACCCTAGCTCCTCAGGATGCTGAGATGTAGAAAATGTCAATTTAAATTCAGCTGGGGCGGGAAAGTCTAGGACACTCTTCTTTCTAAGAGATCACCAGAAAAATAAACATGAATGGGGCTGTGACTCGAGGGCAGAGCGCTACCCTTGAGAAAAAGGAACTCAAGAACAGCTAGGATCATAGTACAACAGTGTACATGCCCTCCCCCAAAAAGGCTGCAATAACTCCATGAATGGATCGCTGTATGGATGATGGGCATTCAGCAGGTTGCCCTTGCCCAGCTGCCCCAACCTGGGCAAACTGGGACAAGCCCTCATAGAGTACTAAGTGTGAGCTGGCAGCTTGAACAAAGCACCCTCTGCCATTTAATAACTGAAGCCTTGAAGGCTTTGCCTGGGCTAGTGTGTGCAACGGGTGCATAATGTTCTGGCTGAGGCATCCCATTGGGACACTTTGCAGCCAGCCACTGCCTCCAGAGAGTCCACAGTCCCTAAGCTGTAGGAGTTGTCCAAGGTTCTCTCTCCATAGTCTCTATCCCTCTGTAGGATGTGAGCCTAGAGCTCTGGGGCCTGGTGGCTATCACTCGTCTATCATTCCTCATTGCCAAGTCAAAGGCTCGTCCCAAATCTTGGCATAGACATGAAATAATCAGCGATTTCTATGCCAAAAGGGGTAAGTCAATAAATCCCACCCTCATAACTCCTGTTAGAAGTGAACCTTGGGCTGCGAATATGGCTTAGTGGTAGAATGCTTACATAGCTCGCACGAAGCCCTGAGTTCCATTCCTCAGTACCACAGAAACAGAAAAAGCCAAAAGTGGCACTGTGGCTTAAGTGAGAGAGTGCTAGCCTTGAGCAAAAGAAGCTCAGGAACATACCCAGACCCTGAGTTCAAGCCCCAAGACTGGCAAAAAGAAAAAAAAAAGTGAGTCTGGTGAGACATATTCTTCTGGGACACAGAGGAGGGCCGAGGTTATAGGTAAGAGGTAAGGTAGAAGGCAGATGCTGCTGGCTCACCCCTGTAATCTTAGCTACTCAGGAGGCTGATATCTGAAAAGTCTATATGAGACATTTTTCTCCAATTAAACAGCCAAAAACCGAGAATTAGAGTAGTGGTTCTAGTAGAAGAGTGTAGCCTTGAGCACAAAAGCTCAGGGATAGGACAATGTCCAGGCCATAAATTCAAACATCAGGACTGGCACACACACACGCGCATGCTCACACCTGTGCATGCGCATGCGTGCACACATACACACACACACACACACACACACACACACACACACACACACACACACAACACACCAAGATAGAGCATTTGCCAGTCACCCTGCACAAAGTTCTGTCTATAGCAACTCAATATTTAAAAAAAAAAAGAGGTAGAAGGGAAGGAACGACTTGCTCCAGGAGGTGATATAACCAATGGCAAAATTCCACAAGAGTTCTAAGGCGTGGAATGGGACAGAGAGTCTCAGCCAGAAGGTCCATCATGGATGGACAAGGGTCCTTAGGTTTCGTATGGAGCAAGTGGTGTAGGTGGAATGAAGGTTCTGTGGCTTCAGACATTCTGGCAGAACATTCAAGGCTGGGTCAAGGTTTGTTGAGACACAGGTAGGGAAAATGTTGGGGTACCAGAATGGGCCTGGGGGAAGATTAGCTTGGTTTTTCACCATGGACCCCAGCCATTTCCTGTGGCTGGAAGCTTATTTTTCACACCTTCTGACCCTCAGGCCTCCTTTGCATGGAGGATTCAAAGTAAACACAGGGAAGAATGCTTGCTTAAGAAAAGCTTCTAACACAATGCCAGAAATGGCTCAACCCCTGTAAATCCTAGCTACTCAGAAGACTGAGATCAGAGATCATGGGTCAAGTCAGCTCAGGTGAGAAAAGTTAGTGAGACTCTTCTTGCCGATGAACTACCAAAAGCCAGAAATGGAGCTGTGGCTCAAATGGTAGAGTGCCAGCTTTGACAGAAAAAGTTAAGAGACCAGAGGCCAGACCCTGAGTTCAAGCCCAGCATTGACACCTAATAAATAAAATAAAACTTTCAGGAACTCCTGAAATGTCAGATCAGCCAGGTGCTAGTGACTCACACCTCTCCTCCTAGTTCCTCAGGAAGCTGAGATATGAGGATCGTGGTTCAAAACCAACCCCAGGCAGGAATTCTGGGAGACTATGATCTAAAAGGAATGTCCTGAATACCGGAATTGGCCCTGTAACTCAAATGGTAAGCTGAAGAGCTGGGGGACAGCACCCAGGACCAGCGTTCAAGCCCCATGACCAACACCTGGCCTTCTTGGACCTCACTCTGTGACTCTAGGCAGAGTATATTCCAGTGGGCCCCTGAGGATCTCCCAATGTCTTGGTGTCTTACAAGTCTTCAGTGCAGCCTCTTCTGAGGCCTTTTCCTATAGAGCAGGCCACAGCATCAGAGAAGGATCGAGCCCTGGGGTACGGAGGTCATCGGTCGGGTCATCAGAATGGCATCTGTCATGGGTGCAGTGTGCATCAGACCATGCAATTGACGTCTCAGATCATAGTTCTGGGCCAGGAGGGGCAAGGGCTGCAAAATGGCACAGCAGATAACACCCACTCACATGAGTATCATAACAGTGTGAATCATCAGGCACACCTTGAGCGGATGTTGAGTTGGGCTCATGATAGACTTGTAGGCTCAGGAATCTAAAGCCAGCTGGCTGTTGTTGTAGCAGTGGCTATATCTGGAGTCCCAGGGCTCAGAGCCCTGCTTTCCTCACCAGTGCTTGGGGGTATATGAAGGTCTGCAATCGTGGGCCGACTACAAAGGAGCATCCATAGTGTCCTTCCCTTGGTCCTGTGGCCCCATGCATGGATGGAGGGGCAGGTTCCATGGCACTAACTGCCATGGCCCAGAACCCTCAGCCCAAGAAGAATAGGGAGAAACTACTTGATTTGCCTTGAGAGTTTTTACTATGTCTATGCCTCAGGACTGCCCACAGTTCTAGCTCAGCTCATAATTACTACCTTCCTCTGCGTGTGTGTGTGTGTGTGTGTGTGTGTGTGTGTGTGTGTGTGTGTGTGTGTGTGTGCGTGTGCACACATCTTGGTACTAGGGCTTAAACTCAGGGCCTGAGCTCTGTCCCATAGTTTTTTGTTCAAGGCTAGCACTCTACCACTTGAGCCACAGCTTTTCTTCCAGCTTTCAGGTGATTATTTGCAAAATGGAGTCTCACAGACTTTTCTAGCTGGGCTGCCTCTGAATGGCAATCCTCACATCTCAGCCTCCTGAGGAGCTAGGAATATAAGAATATGAGCTATTAATATCTGGCCAAGCTTTCCTTCTTGGCTAAAACAAACTACCTTTCTCCAAGCTGAGCACCCATCTACAGCTACCCCTCCTACCCCAGGCTTCAGATGAAACATAACCACACATGATCTAGGCCAGGGCAAGTAGACAGCTGTTAGAACAGAAGAGAGGATGAAAAGACATCCTTGCAGCTGGGTGCCAGTGGTTCATGCCTATAATCCTAGCTATCCAAGGCTTACACCTGAGGATCCATCAAGATTCATAGCTAGCCTGGGCAGACTCTTATCTCCAATAAATCATCAAAAAGGTGGGAAGCAGAGCTACTGTAGTTCAAGTGGTACAGCAACATCCTTGTGCAAACAAGCTAAAGGATACCCACCTACTCTCTGAGTTCAAGCCCCACTAAACACACACACACACACACACACACACACACACACACACACACACACACACACACACACACACACACACACACACACACACAAACATCCTTAGTAGGTGCCAAGTGGTCAAACAAGCAATCCTAGCTACTCAAGAAACTACACTCTTAGGATGGCAACTTGAAGCCAGCTTAGGCAGGAAAGTATGTGAGACTCTTCTCTCTACTAAACTACTAAAAAGATGAAAGGTGAGCTGTGATTCAAGTGGTAGAGTGTTAGCTTTGAGCAAAGGAAGCTCAGGGACAGTGCCTCGATCCTGAGTTCCAGCTCTAAGATTTTTTTTTTAATACACCCTTTGCCTCCACCCCACCCCCAATCAGGCCATAAATCCAGACTTCAGTCACCCTAGATCTCACTTCCATAGCACTGCCAGAAGTGGCTGGTGTGTAGCCAGCACTGTGTTAAGAAGTGAGCATACACAAGGAGAGCATAACCAGGTCAAGGCTAATGCCCCAGAAAATTAAGGAATTGTCCATACCACTCTCTCATTCCCCAGTTCAATGGCCCTGGAATCTAAAGTCTGTGCCTCTGTATTCTGGGCATCTGGAAATGCCTAGAAGGACCTGAGAGGCCCAGCTGGGACCAGGAGAAAGACTTGCCTGTGATAAGGTATGCTGACATTTCCTAGACACCTATGGATACACTTCCAAGCCACCTTAGCCTCACCTCCCATGTAGCCCCGGATCCTACTTGCTTGGGTGGCCTTCAGTCAGCTATCAAGATCGAGTTGACCAGAGCCCCTGGCAATTCCCCTGCCTTCCCCCACTCCACTGCCAGCCTGCTGGGAGGGCTGCACAGCCAAAAATCCAGCTGAGGAAAGGACAGGACATCCCATGACTAAGCCCCACCCCAAGACCCAGGGATACCTTAATTCCAGCTGGCCTTGCTGACCCAGAATCTCCAGGAGGCGGCCAATGATTTGTACAGGCCAGACTTGGGCTCCAATGAATACCTGGAATGCGGGTCTCTGGCAATTTAGGATTCATTGTAGACCCTGATAGGGGGCTAAAGGCAAGGTCGGCATGGAGGTGGGGCCCCATCAGAGGTCAGAAAGAGACAGACAAGCACCCAGAGAGGGGACAGAGAAAGACGAGGGAAAAGTACACACACACACACACACACACACACACACACACACACACACACACACACACACACACACACACACACACACACACACACACACGCACACACACCCTGACACATACTGAACTAGACAGGACAGAGGCCCAGGAGCAAGATGGATGGGACACAATTAGAGGAGAACAGACAAAAAACATTCGTTGATAGATGGATAGGCATTCAGACAGGGAGACAAAGACAAAGACAGCCAGAGCAGTGAGAGAAAAAGCATTGTCCGACCAATCAGAAACAATTAGGTGGAGAGACAAACAGAGCAAGAGATGGCAGAGGTGTATGTCATGAAAGATTCAGAGAGCCCCAGAAAATTCAAGAAGGAGAGAGGGAAGTAAGATACCTTTTCTTGGTGACAGTGGGCCCAGTGGGCTCTGGGAAGACAGCCAGGCAGATCCCCCAGAAACCATTTGAAGGCCACTACCTCCTCTCTATATCTCCCTAGGGGGGGGCTATGCTTCCGCCAGGTACACTGCCAGTCAGTGCCAACCTTGTTCGTGTAAGACCAAGCTCAGCTAGGAAGCTTAAGGAACCTGCAGCTAACACCTAAGGCTCATCTACCTGAACAGTCAAAAAGACATGACAGTCAACCAGAGTGACAACCATGATCAGCAGTCACACAGATTGGCAGACACGTTGGCTGAGAAGATGTATTGGGGATGTGGCTCACAGGGCGGAAATTCAAAAGCAAGCACCTTTAGGCCCCTGGCAGAAAAGTCCCTCCTGCCCTAGTGGCTGGGACTTTTTCCCTTTGGTCCCCCCAGAAGCCTTGCCTGGTACTCTAGAGCCCCACCCTCCTCTGTCTCCTACATCAGGGCTTTCATTCCAAAGGCCTACCTCTTCAGTATTCTTGCATTCACCAGACTGCTGGTGTGTAGTGCATGGTCAATGCCATTTGAGCC